>NW_021167308.1:0-136579 GCF_003724135.2 Verticillium nonalfalfae
GGAGTGGGAGTGGTGGCCGGGGGGGGGGGGGGGTCGTGGGCTCCTGAACCCTGGAGATACTGTACAGTAGTACAGTAATGGGAAAAGGAGTGAAAGCTCGGGCCGGCGCTCAGCTCATTACCTTAGTCTGCCAGAATGTCTTGGTGCCTTCTGGCCTGCCCGGCTGAGGAAATATGAGGTGATGCCGAGCATGTAGGTGCCCTCATGTGAATGAACTGCTGGCGCCACTTGATGGTAAGAGAGTGCGGGACTGGGACACCCCGGAGTATCCGAAACAAAACTCAGGGCTATGGCCTGCAGTCTGTATCCCGCCATCTAGTCGATCAGTCTTGTTGGGGAACGAGAGAGAGTGCCTCGAGGGCGAGCTATAACAGTTGCCGTCTGAGGGCATCGTGAGATGAGGAAATGGCAGAAAAGGCGGGATGGGGAGGAGGAGGGAGTACTCCAGCAGAGCAGCTGGGTTAGGAACCAAAAGAACGGCAGCAACGACCAGCTCAAGGCGACAGGTCAGAACAGCGAGGTGGATCAGGCAAGTGCCGCTTTGGGTGCGGAGCTCCTACCACCCGGAACTTGCCAGGGGAGCCAATGGTGAGCTCGGACTAGGAGATGATGGGGACGGGGTGCAGCAGCGCCAGCGAGCAGGACCTTCCTGTTCCACATCGTCGTTCTGGTGGTGCTTGACATTTGAAAGTCTTGGCTCTCTTCCTTTTTCCCTCTAAAACATGAGTTCGGTTTCTTGGCGGCCTGCTGGGCATTGGTCACAACGTCGCCAGCGCGCTTGGCGTTTGCACTTGGCAGCTCATCATGCGCCAGGTGCTTCAGATCGCCTGCGCTGTGGCCCTTTTGCCTTTCGCCTTTTGCTTTTCTCCTCCATCCTCTCGCCTCTGCTGTCTGCCTTCGCCCGCATGTCTGGGCTTGGCTCACGCGTCTCCTTGGCTGCGTCTTGGCTTCACTTAACTTTGTAACTGCAAACGACGGCAAATACGGCAATCCCTCAGCGGAAACGATAGCGAGTCGCCCGCCCAGCGCCCAGAGTCCGGCGCCCAGCACTGCCCAGCGAGTGCCCAGCGGCCCTAGACCGTTCACGAGCATCGCCCCCCTCCTTTCCCCTTCGGCGCCCTTGCACTGTCCAGAGGTCCCCGTCACCACTGCCAATGGCTTTGTACCGCGCATGGTGTTTCATTCTTCAATGCTGAGACCCTCAGCTGCCCATGCCTTTCCTCAAGAAATTACATTTATATTTTTATCTGTCTCTTCCTCTCCAGCACATCTGCCGGTACATCTGGTTTTGAGAGGCCCCGATTCTATTTCCGACAGCCCACCAACCCCCAACACGCCCCCTCGAACTACCGCCACGTCTTCTCAACCGGCAGCCAATTCCCGCCAGCCGACTCGTTCTCTGTTCTGCAGCGCGACTTGAGAGAACGATACTCGGCTAGACGTATCCGGCCCTACGTCACAATATCTACTTCCTAGCTTTCGATCGGTGCAGGCTGTTGGCGGCGAGAAGATAGCTCGTCGCCGTCGCTTCTTTGCGCGACTGGACACCTCCCTCTCGACGACAGTGCAGCCACAAACCCCCAGGAACCGCCAACATGCAACGCCTTTCGCCCTTTGTCGCCCTGCTTTCCACATACCTCCTCGCCATTGGGGCCCATGCCAAGGATCAGGGAACCGTTCCCATCTTCCTACCATACTATGATGCCAAATCATGGTCTCTTGTACGGGGCAGCGTCATCACAAGTGTACGTTCGCCCTGACTATTATCCTCTCTGAACATTGACTTACCACATCTGCGAGCAGAAACCCGACGAAACTACGTATACAATCTTCTGTGCGCCGCAGACCACGCCCAGCTGCGATCTGGCTCTCGAACTTCCATTCATATTTGCCGAAGGCGACAACACCCTCCGCTTCGAAGGCACCCTCACTTCTACCTAGTACGCCCTGTCTCTCATGAGCCTGCCGCTTCATTCGACAGAAGCCCTTCTGACATGTCACAGTACTGCGAATCTTGAATGTAAATTAGGCGGCACCACAGCGGCGACATGCTCGGCGTACTCGAGCTTGAAGTCTGGCTTTGTCGCCGGTCTTTACACTGGCCCGACGGAAATCAGCTGGACATCAACACTCAGTGGCTCAGAGGTTCAATGGGGCACCCTAACCCTCGCCGACCAGCCTTCGAAAACGGGCACTCCTGATGATGTCTCCGGCACCGCCCAGGCCACCGGAGACCCCAATTTCACTGAAGATTTCCTCTTCGACGGCACGTTACCCACGAGCTCGCTGCCTGTCGAGACAGGGCTCAGCAGCGGGGCGCGACTTGAAAGCACTTGGCTGTGGGCCGGTTCATTAGGCTGCATGGTCCTAACAGCCCTTCTTGTATAGCCTGAACAGACTATACAAGGTGGATAGAGAAAAGCACGAACGCATCTGGCGCATGGCCAAGACGTGAGCAGGATGCGACGCTTACCAAGGACCGACTTGACGGCGTAGTCACGTCATGAAGTTTGGCAAACGACTCACGCCAGCGTTGCGTACCGGATTGGAGTAGGGCGGTTTTTTTGCTTTACCGTGGCAGAGCCATGCCATTGACAGCTTCAGAATGCTGTCTTACGATATAGTCACTCCCTTTTCTGGAGTTATACCCCCCATTAGCGTTGAATTACAATGAAACGGGCTGAAGATCCCTTCCAATTTCACGATGACACTTGGCTACCTCGCGCCTCATATATCGTGTGTCAATAATCTTGCAGATCAGCATCTTCTTAGGCAGCGCTTCTGATTGTGTAGCATCGGGGCCTAAACTCTCAGGCTCATCATGACCACACGATGATCAGCGCCGAGCCTCCCACGTTCCCCAGCCACGGAGGGACGACGCAGTCAGAGGCATACTTAGCGTCCGTCGCACCCGCATCTACAAACAGTACGCTCCCCGTTCTAGCCGCGGGAAACCTCAAGAGAGGCTCTTTCTTCAAGCTAGCAGAGACGTAAGTGTCAATCGCTGTGATAGTACCTTGCGTGAAAAGAATGGCGATCCTTGGCCCAGTGGTGCGGAGAGCTGGTGGGGTTCGCACGGGTTGTGCCGCATCTGCGGCGCATCAGCCGCAGGGGTTTGCAGTGCGTTTTAGTGGCCGGTGGGTGTTGGAGATTAAGAAAGCTGGCGAGGTTATAGAGACTTCATGCCTCACAGTCTAACGCCAGTGGTAGAGATACCGCCATCGCAGAATGCCTTCGCTTCCCGTGCCACGCTCTTTCGATCGTTGTCTGGTCACTGTTTTGCGGCAAGATTGTTGCTGAATGGCTGATGTACTCACCCCTCGATACGAATGTTTCATCGATTGGGACTCTCCTTACAAGAAAGATGCTTAATGCATGACACCTTCGATTGATCTCGGTGCAAGACTCATGCTACAGAAACGATGTCGTCTTATAAGGTAAACAGTAAGCCCCTGGGTGCAGCAGGCCCTATGCCAAGATACAGTAAGACCCAGCGAGGGTAGCGGCGCAGACACGAATCCAGCTTGATAAAGCCAGTCCACCTATCGTGGTTCTGCCTCCACTCGTCTCATCATGATGGCCCCCTTCATGGTGCACATCTACCTCTTCTTCTGTCAATCTTCGGCGTTAGTCATCCTGGTGAAAATGGATAATCAAGCAAAAGCTCATGTTAAGTTGCACTCTGGGCTCTTGAAGGCAAATATCTCACCAGGGCCGGAAACACTTTGGTTCGTCGGGACCGTCTGTGCGGTTTTTCTGCCGTTCCAGCCCGTGTGCCGTGCAGGGTCTATCTCGCCATCACCGAGAGGTGACCGTGATTCTCCAATGAGCAGTCCTTGTATAGTCTCGAGAGCGCACATTTGCTGGCCCAAACCCACACGGCCATCAAACCCGCCTATATTCCACTTCTGGCCACAGGTGACACTATTCTCGCCACCAGAACAAGCTTGCGCCGCGGCGACTGCTGAAGGTTCGAGCAGACTTTTGACCTGGGGCAAAAGGGAAGGAAGGTGATACGTAGATTGCCACATGAAGCGAGCGAGGTATCCCTTGAGGAACTTCAAACTTCAATTAGCACGACCACTGCCACGATGAATCGACAGGCACCTACCTTCATGTCGTTGTTGCAGCTGTCATTTGGCTCACAGGCTGGTTCGTAGAGGATTTTGTTGTCAAAGAAGTATGCCGCAGCCTCCAGCAACTTGTGAGCACGATCGGCCCAGCGCTGCTCGCCGGTGTACTCAGCCATGACTGCGGCTCCGTGTAAGAATATACCGGTCGTATAGGTGAATGCCACATAGTTAACCTCTCGGCAGTCGTCACTGCCATGGGCACCGTCGTACACCGTGTATCTGTCTCCGATCAGACCTATCTCGATACACCAGTCCCATACCTTGGCAGCCCAGTCTGCGTAACCTTGCTGGCCTGTTGCGCGTGCAATGCGAGCAGCTAGCTGGAAGAGGCCTCCATTGGTGACGGAATTCTTGTAATTGATACCGTTTGGGTTCGAAGCAAACACCTGCCAGTACACGCCACCCCTGCAGGTTGTGGTGTCCCAGCGGGAAGACAGGGCATTGAAGATATTGAGAGCCATGGTCAGCTAGGATGGTACGCTGAGATCAGGCTGCGGGAAATTACGCTCGGCAGCAGCCATCACGGCGAACCCCCAGAAGCCAAGATCATCATTACCAAGTTCGTCAAAATGTTCGGGCGGATTGTAGTCGTGGTGTGGACCGGTGTTGACGGGAGCAGTCAGGGCTTGTATGACGACATCATTGTAGCTAGAATCACCAGTAAAGTGGTAATAATCCAACATGGCTCCCCATAGTGCTCCAGCTTGCCACCAGTAGTAAGGGTCAGGAAGATCACCTACCATCTACGGGCATGTCAGCTGAGTGATTGCTGAGGTGATGGCAGGGGCTTACCTCAGGCTGGCCAGAGACATTGCCATTATAATGTGACATTGCGCCGTGTGCAATGGTGCTGGCGACATTGCGGATCGAGTCTTGTATGGGTCAGGGCAGTGTTCCGAGTTCATAGAGAGAGCGAGGCTTGCCTGAGCTCGAGCTGTCCAACGACATGGCCCAAACAACGCCTGGTACGGCCATGCCTATGATCCTACAGATGAGACGCATGTTCGACAAATTCTTGAACGTTTGGAACTATAGGGCCTTTGATGTTGGTCAACAATGGTGCAACAGGCCTAGGTTGCAAGGTATGACTTCAAAGGCCAGGCAAAAGCACCAACCGGTAGCTACAAGGATTTAAATCGTGGCGGTCACAAGAGAAGCAGCTGCGGCCAAATGAAAGGGCAAGCGCTGCAGCGCAGGTGCAATGGCGATGAGCGCCTTCTTGAAGCTAGGTACCTACCTAACTACACATCGAGGGCACCTTCCTGACATTCGCATTTTTCAGCACCACGGCCCCTGTCAGAGCCGGCAGTGTTGATGGGTAAGTTCAAGGTCCCGGCATCGACTACCACATATCTGTAGCACGAGGAATGAAAACCATGGTCTAGTGGCTCGGTCTGGGAGCTGTGTCGACGCTGTATATATGCAAAGCGCGCTCGAGAGATGCTCAGTTCTCCACATATCTCAATTTGTTGACGTCTGCCACCAATATTCATTCTGCTACCTATGATAGAGCCGGTTAGGATCTTTCATTAGTCATAAAGCAACCGAGGCTCTAAGCGACGATACCGCTAGCCGCCGCCTCCTTCTGCTCTTCGTTCTTCTGCTCGCCAACACCGCGGACCTCGACAAGAGTGCGCTCTATGGATCCAATAAATCGCGTCACTTCCTCTTCCGTGCCGACCGTGATCCTGAGGCATCCCTGACAGCCGTGCTCTTTCCCCCTAAATCGTACAACGACACCCTTGGTCTCAGCGAGACGTTCGTAGACTGCTAGCGCAGTCACGTTGTCCGGATTGCCAGCCGTATCTAAGATCTCGAAAAGCAAGAAATTGCTCGCCTCGCCACCTCGCAGGCGACCAACTCCGTTGATCTTGGGAAGCTCAGCCAGAAGGCGGTCTCTCTGGGCACAGATTTTGGTTCTGTTGGCCCGCATCACTTGCAAACCCTTCTCAGAGGCAGCATACGAGGCCAGCGCACTCGTCGGGCTGGAGATATTGTAAGGGGCCTTAAGACTGTTCAATAGGCGGGCAATGGGCTCCGATGTGAAGGCAGCACCCAACCGGATGCCAGCCATGCCAAAGGCCTTGGACAGCGTCTGCATGACGACAAGGTTGGGCCACTCGGTGACCCATTCAGCAAGCGAGCTGCCTTCGGGAGCGAAGTCGATGTAGGCCTCGTCCAGGACCACGACCCCATTCCATGTAGGGTGCTCGAGAATCTTTTGAACGTCTTCTTTAGCTAGCAGGCTGCCGGTGGGGTTCCCGGGGCTGCAAAGGTAGGCGAGTTTGACATCCTTTTCCCTGCTCAAAGCATCGCAGATGCCTTGGGTATCGAGGCCGAATTCGGGCGCCGGCTGGAGTGGGACTTTAACGAGGCCGACGTCGTTAACCTGCGCAGAGACGGAGTACATGCCGTAGGTAGGCGGGCACACGAGGATGCGGTCTTTGGCAGGGATGCAGAAGCATCGAAGGAGAGCGTCGATAGCTTCATCGCTGCCAACCCCGACAAAGAGGTTTTCGGGCGTCAGGTTCTTGGAAGTGTGTACGTGAGTATTGCGAAGATTGCACAGAAGCTGCTTGAGCTCTGCCTGGTGAGGGTCAGGGTACCGGTGGAGGCCGAGGAAGTCAATGTCAACAGCGCCCTTGGGAACATCTGACTGGAGAGAAGGACCGAATGCGTTCTCATTGGCATCTAGGAGGATATTCTTGCCGTCATCCTTGTAGTCACTAAGGGCATGTTAGCCGAAGATCTCGTACATGGCGGGGGCCTGAGAGCTGCTGTAAGTTGAGTGACTTACTCTCTGGCACAACGGTATGGCTGCAGGGCCAGGATATTAGGCCTGGCACATTTTTCCAGGTTGAAAGGCGACATGATGTGAGACGCCAGAGAAAAGTCAGATGAGTACCGGAATTCAATTGACACCTTTCGAGTCCGACGAATAGATCGGTACGTCCTTCCGGTCGTCTTATATCTCTCTCTTGAGGTCGCAAAAGAGTCATCAACTCAGCATCTGAGTAGCATCGAGTCTGAGTCAAATGGAAGTCCCAGTCATCCAGGTTGTGGTACGTACCGATTCCTCCCTCAGGCGTGCACGGATTATTGGCGACCCTAGCGCCGATGTCGCTCCACCTAGCGCTTGCTCCTCTCTTTTCACGCCATGGAACCATGACGATGAATCAATCTGATATGACCATCCTGTCAATCGAACTACCTATCGCGCATTGCACGTAACGATGTATCGCACTGCGGCTGGAGATAGCGCCGGAATTTCTTTTTCAGCGCGTTGACTTGAACATGGCAAGGATCATGAACCGAATGTGTTTCCTCCAACAAGGTACAAATCTGCCTGCTGCTCGGAAACCAGGATAAAGCAGCATTCAGGCTGATTAGGTACACAATGGCATCGGCATCCCTGTCTGTTTTCGTCAAGACTAGCACCTTGTCGATGATGTGCGAGACCAGAAAAAACATTGAGAACGCCTCGTCTGGCCAGTAACTCAGACCTTCCGGATTTTCAAGCACTGCTGTGAGGATCTATTTAGCATACCACCACACGTATTGTGTGAGCACATCGTTTGGGCTGCTTTTGATCGAAGGCGGGTGTCACGGCATCTTCATCTGTCGAGCCCAGAAGTGCCGGGGCTAGTGGCCTCGGAGGCACGGAGACGGCGACGGCTTTCTGGTTCCGCCCTCGCTTGACCCCTCTGTCGGATGAATGGACAAAACCCCCCTCACGAGATCGACAAGTGTCAAGCATGATGCCCATGGCAAGAATCAAGGCCCGTTCTTCCCGCAGGCTCAAGTACATAACCGTCGGTGCTGGTCGCCGTTGACAGGATGAGGCCTTCTTGACGGACCCTCCAGCTCTTCGTCTCAAACGATCCTGACTGCCCACCATGCACTCTCTCTCCGTGCTCGCTCTCGCCACTGTTGCTGCTGCGGCGTCTTCGTGCGGCCTGCGCAAGTTCGAAAACCTGGTAACCTTCGGTGACAGCTGGACAGACACTGGTCGTTTGGGATACTTCATCAATAACGATGGCAAGGCCCCGCCGGCCGGCGAGTCTCTCCCCGAAAGTAGCAAGACCGCAACGGGCGGGCTGGCCTGGGGCCAATTCGTCGCCAACGAGACTGGCGCGAAATACTTCAATTACGCCGTCAGCGGCGCATGCAGCTCGGACGAGATCATCAAGCGCCAATTCGATCTGATCAAGCGGCCATTCCCGTCGGTCCTGGACTACGAGGTCCCGGCATTCGAGGCAGACATCGCTTCGGGCAAGTTGTACGACAACCGCAAGGCCGATAACACGCTTTACGCGCTGTGGATCGGAACCAACGACCTGGGTTACGGTGCGTTCCTCAGCGATACGCAAGCCGCTGGAACGACCATCTCGACCTTCGTTGAGAGCATCTGGACGATTTTTGACCGGCTCTACAAGACGGGCGGCCGCCACTTTGTGCTCTTCAACGAGGCACCGCTCGAGATCTCGCCTCTCTATGCGCCTTCGGACCAGGGTGGCTTCCAGGATAGCAACTTCTGGACGAACAAGACGGCGTATAACACGACGGCCTACTCGTTCAAGATGCTTCAGTACACGACAAACGTCAACACCCTATTCGACTACGGCGTGCCTTTCAAGCTTCTGGTGGAGAAGCGATGGCCTGGCGCGACCTTTGGTATTTACGATGTCCACAGCCTGATGCGCGACATTCATGCAGAGCCCGAAAAGTACCTGACGGCTCCGGCCAACGTGCAAGGGGTGTACCATCAGTGCAACCCGGCCACGGGTCAGTGCGTTGATTCGTCGAACCCGCTGTCGAGCTTCATGTGGTACGATGAGCTGCACCATTCGGAGCGAACTGGTGAGTTTAGGACTCGGTGACTGTGCTTGTGGGACGTGACGAGTGTTAACAGAGTTTGTGATAGCTGAAGTCATCGCGGAGCATTTCGTCGACGTTGTGCATGGAAAGTCGACATACGGGACCTACTACGGTTCAGCCTCGAGGGGTGGAAACTGACGTACCTGGACATGGCTCTGTTGACAGACACGTACCATGTATCTACTATTGCAATGTTCATCTTGGCGCTTGTTCTTCACGTAGATCTATCCACATTGAGGACCCGAGAGATTGATCGAGAAGTGCTATCGTGCTGCCAGAGAGCCGTTGGAGTGCTCGGTGCGCCATGTAGAAAGAACCATCTGCTTGGATGGCTCTCGCACCGCGGCGACTACTCGCCGGCCTGCCAGTGAAGCGACGATGGATGGACCTGCATCGCCGTGGCGCCTCTCCCTCCGTCGCGACTTCCACCCCTTCATACCTACCTACTACCTACATGTCGGTAGCTTTTGATGAAGGTGGATCCGATAGCCAGGCAATCCTCCCGTCTCCTAAGGTACCTACCTACCTAGGGGCCTAAGGTACTTGTAGGTAGGTAGATACGCATCTTGTCGACTGCAGGCAGGTTATCATTCTCATCAGGGAGGGCAGAGAGCCGAGGCCAGACACCTTGGCTGCAGGCACCCCCTGCCGGGCCCCTAGCACAGACCCCCGCTCAGTGGGTGACGCCTTCCCACAAGCGGTTAGCTCTCATATTCCACGCAAACGTGGCTCGGCGGCCTGGGCGAAGCGCAAACACTGGCATGCCCGCAGAAATCTTCTTTCTCCCCTCTCATGCTGGTCTCTTTTTGCCTGCTCGGTTTGATGACACGACACACGCACACCGCACACCGTACACACACACACACACACACACACACTTTTCGACTCCCGGCCTTTCCGCCAGCCCGCCCAGGCACAGCGCAATTGAACAGACGCCGTCCCTCGCACTACGTCGGAGCCGTTCCCACACGGACGCAAGGCTCTACTCTGCCGGAGCCCGGCCCACGTCCGAACAGTAGTTCTGGCCGTCTGGTTGCCTCCCTCCCTCACTCTCACTGCCTTTGCCTCCTCACACGATCCAACGGAGAATCCCTGGTTGGCCCGCTCTCCGAAACATCGATAGAGTCCCTGACTCTCCATTCTATTGTCGTTTCTAGTCTCTGATTCGCCTCCCCACGTCGTTCTCGTTCTTCTCCCTCGCCCGAGCTTGAGCTTTGGCTTTGGCTTTGGCTTTGGCTTTGGCTTCACACCTCCCTTTGTCACCCACGCCCGCCTCCTTCACGAGATCGCGAGACAACCCCAAGCACGCACCGCTCCTTTATTGAGAAAGAAAGAGAAGACCTATGAACCTGCAGCCTTGTACCTAATTGCGCGCATTACTTGTTCTCACGGCTCGCCTACCTATCACTCGCTTGTACTGCATACCCCACTGCGACTTGTCGCCCGTCGCATCATTCAGCTCGCTGCGGCTCCAACAAAGCAACGCGACGCAACCATCACACTGGTTTGCCGCGTCCAACAACAGCCTCTCGATCGTCGCTCGCGCCCCCCCTCAAGCCATCCGTCGTCCTATTCTCGGCCTCTCGACAAACTCGACTTTCACTCATCCTTGCCACTGCGCTGCGGCCACACCTCCGCCCGTTCTGGCCCCACGCCGCGCCCGCCCAGCCCCGTGCCTGACACTGACCCTGTTGCTGAACCCGTCTGCCGGGCCAAGACCACCCGGTCCCCAGTCATAAACCGCCAGCACAACAACCATGTACGGCCCAGGCTATGGCTCGACTCCCAACGTCAATGTCCCTCCGACATTCAACAACGCCGCCCCACCTCCACACCACAACCACAACCCTCACCTGCAGCCCGGCGCGCTTTCGTCTCAGCAGCCACCCCAGATGTACAACCCTAATCAGTTCGCTGGTGGCATGCCTCAAGGCCAGCAGCCCTCCTTCCCTGGCGCCGGTCAACCCAATCCTGCCATGATGTCGGGTCCTGGGCCTGCAGGCATGATGCAGAGTACCGCCATGCCACAGATGCCGACCAATGGCCAACCAAACCAGAGTAAGCTCCCTACCGTTCCATTTGTTATTTGTCCTCACGCCGTTACTTCCTCTGCCCCCCCCGGTCACATCGTCACGCTTCGTTCGCCCCTCCCTCTTTGCCGACAGCCTGCCACATCTGCCCATCCTTCGCCATTCATTGCCCTCTCTTCGCTGCCCACCTCACCGCAGGTCCTGGACGTGGACCACCTTGCACACAAAGCACCTTATATCACTGTCGGGTCACACCAAAGCGTCGACACCCTGACCACATCATCCGTCGCGCTGGGAGCGTACAAAGTGCGTCATGGAGATGAATACACCGTGTTTGCGCCCCAGTGGCTCAATATCTTGCGCCCTGACACATGGCGAGGACAATAGCTGACATACATGTTCCCTCCAGTGGCCTATTCGAACCAGCAGTTTCAGGGCAATGCTGCCGGCCAGCAGTTCCCTCCCAACTACATGGCGGCTGGTATGCCTGGCTTCCCCGCGAACTCGAACATGAACCCTCAACAGCAGCAACAGTTCATGCAACAGCGCATGCAACAACAGCACCAGCAGCACCATGCGCAACAACAACAGCAGCTCCATCAACACCAACAAGCCCAGCAGCAGCATCAGCAGCAGCATCAGCAGCAGCAGCAACCGCAACACCATCCGCAGCAGCAGCAGCATCCGCAGCAGCAGCATCCGCAGCAGCAGCAGCAGCAGCAGCAGCAGCATCAGCAGCAGCAACAGCATCAGCAGCAGCAGCATCAGCAGCATCAGCAGCATCAGCAGCAGCAGCATCAACAACAACAACAACAGCATCAGCATCATCAACAGGCCAATCAGCAACCGCAACACCAGCAACACATTCAACAACACCAGACGCAACCAAACCAAATGGGTGTGGTGGGCAGTCCGACTCCTCAAAGGCCGCCTAGTGCCTCGCAAGGCACCCCGAATCACAACATGGCCCAAGGACAGCAGTCCCAGCACTCGACTCCCCAACCTGCACCACAAAGCCAACCCCCTGCGAATCAGCAGCAGCCGAGTGCTGCAGCGACGCCTCAGACACCGACCTTTCCCTCTAATGCACAGAACCCCGCCGTCAACGGTGCTCCGCCTGCAGCAACCCCCCTCAGCCCAGGCTCGGTCACCAGAGAGCAGGAGAGGATGATGGTGCTGTTGAGCATTAACAATGAGCTTCTGTATGAGTCGATCAGGATGCAGCAGACGTTACACGAACTCAAAGAAGATTCCGGGCCGCCAGAAGCAGGAGCTCCTCCATCTCGGGAGGAAATGATGGCCCAGCAAGACTACAACCAGTAAGTGAACGCTGTGGAGTAGCCATTATTTTAATTCTGCTCACATTGTTCTAGATGCATGCGGAGGTTGCAAGGAAATCTGAGCTATCTCGCTACCATGGTTGACCGCGACCGCAAGCCTGCGACACTTCCCCCGAGCCCAGCGTATCTGACGCCTCCACCACTGAACATGAAAATTCCCGTCAAGTCTCATCCGCCCGGAGCTGACGAGGAGACCAAAGCCCTCGAACCCATGGTGGACCGCGAACAGAGGCAGAAACTCATGGTAGAGCTGTACACGCAGCTGCAAGGTCTATACCCTGGTGTCGATCCGAAGAAGGAGCCAACATACAACAGAGCACCAGGCCAGAAGCCTGGCACGGCGCAGGCCAGTCCGGTAGTCACGCACTCGCAAGGCCCGCCGCAGACGCCCACGTCAGCGACCGCCCCTTAGCTGCCCCTCGTGCCGTCGTGAGCTATCGAGGTTTGTCGCGATTCAGGAAAACTTTTACAGGGATGAGCCCTCGAACAATTGGAGCACGGGATATTGATTGGGTCGTGGTGTATTAAGGGGGGAAAATTGTACAGAAAAGACATGTTCTCACGGCCGGGCGTTATTAGTGGCCTGGATATATAAGCGTTGCAACGTACTTACTCAGGTGTTAGCCGGGAGAACAGCGGCATCCGGCGGTTGGGCTTGCTTGGCCTGACAGAAAATCTAATGCGACGAGTAAATCATCACTCTGCTCAACATCAGTCGTCTATGGTACAATCCCATGGCCCGTTACAGGTTTTTGGGCGACTTCAGGGCATCTGAAGGTCAAGAAGCCCTGCATGTTTACATGACGATACGGGCTGTGGTTTTGACAAGGGTGTGCCGACTGACTGACCAGCACATATTCTTACAATGACAGCACAATGCGCAGGTAGTAGTGCCAGGCGGCAAGATGCGAGGAAGAACCCTGCGAGCCCTGCGCTCTGTTCCTGACCGGGGACACGTAGATGAAAGACGTCATGGTCAGAGGCGAACCATCCAAGGGCAAAGCATGAGCAGTGGAGCTACGATGGCTCACCTAAACCCGAGTTCGATCGCTCGGTCGCACATGTATGGCGTCGTAGTATGGGGGGGCTTCTCGACAATAGAGCTGGTTCGGATGCTGTCAGGCAAGTCAGGGTGAGCCTCGCTGGGACACCTCACCACAGCGAGTGCTCAGTGCAGCTCCCCGCCCCGCGAGAGCTATGGGCAGGCTCAGGGCTGGCACAGAAGGCGATTCACTTGAGGCTTGGTAGGTATGTTCTGTTTCTGTTTCGAAAGTGGGTATGCAGATGGATGGGGCACCGAGATTTCGCGACGTTCCCCTTCAACCAACGGTGGGGAGCGAACTTGCTCTGACGGAAAGGGAAACACTTCTGTAGGTCCTGTCTAAGGTCCGATCGTGCCCTCATATGGTGCCCGTCGGCACGCGCCTGGCAGACACGTCGAGACAATACAATCTGCTTTCGCGCCTGTGCAGTCCGTTGTCCACCCCTTGGGTGCAGCATCCACATGGACAATGCAAGGCTGGGGAGAGAGATCCTGCCATTGGTGTCATTGGGTGGGATTTTGGTGGGGGGCTTCACGGACTCAGGGGCAAGTCAGGGGATGTGGCCATCAATATCAACAAAACGAGCCAATCAACGCGCGCGGAGATGCGAGGAGCGGAAATTGTGCTAGCCTCCTCCTCGCCTCTCATGCTGGTACCACCCCCTCCTTGATGGCCGCCCAGGGACTCTCTTTGATGGGTCAGATTATTTTAGTGATGGGAAGAAGTTACGTGACCTGTAAGATGGCCTGAACAGGACGACTAGACAGGGTTGCTTTTTGGGTAGCGTCGATATCGGGCCTAGCCAGCCTAGCCGGCACATCAGGGGACCGCATTACAGTGCGGTAGACGAGGAGGACGAGGAGGAACGGCCGATGATTGATGCCCTGAGGAGCTGGATTGATTTGCTTTGCACTTCGCCGGGGTCTCGAATCGTTCGGCTCATCAAACCCTCGTTTCTCGAGATCAGCTAGCTGGCTGGTTTATTTCATTTCATCATTTGCTGTGAATCAATTGTCGTTGAAAGTCATCTCGCCCGTCGCACCTGCCTCGTTTCCCGTTGGAACTTCTTTCCACCCCATCGAGACGCGGTGTTTCAGCCTGCTTGACTTCTGGAGTGAAACAGCGCGAAAGGCAATCACTAGAGATATTGACGAGGCGAATCCCATACTCTTGCAGTCTGGCACCTCGCCCGACGAAAGGTTGGGTGGCCAACCGACAAGGACATCCGTCAGCATCGCCATCCTCGTCACCAAAGGGCATGCTCGAGCGCCACCTCGACTGAACAAAGGGTAGCCCAAAAGTCGAGTCTTCCCAGCTGCCTCGTACCAGCGAAGCATTTCGAGATGGAACCCTCGATCGAGAAACAGGTTTCCCCACCGGCCATCCCGTCGGCCGATGTCGAGATTCCAACTGTTGTCAACCCGACCATCGGGCCCGCCCGTGACATTCCAGTCGCCGACACTGCATCGACACCTACCGCTGCCTCTAGTCCAAGAAGCTCCATCCGTTCTTTGGCGATGGATTCGACAGCAACGCCGGTATCTAACCCAACACTAGAGCTGGAGCCAGAATTGGCAAAGGAACACGAACAAGGTCTGGAACAGACCCAAGATTCAACGTCGACGCTACGACCAACATCCGAGCCCGAGTCCCTACACGAGTCCGAACCTCAGTCGAACGAAACCCTCTCTCCTATCGACGAGAACACCTTGAAACTGGCAGATGCCGTTGTCACCGATACAACAGTAGAAAAGCCTGCAGAAGACAAACAAGAAGTCGCCAGTCCGGTGCCCGAGGCGTTTGCACCCAACGTCCCTGGCAGCGTGACGCCCAAGATGGCCCACGATTCTATGGTCACTGTCAGGCTGTCGGAGCCGCCCACACTGACTCTTGATACATCGGTGCTGCTCGAGGATGCCACAACACTGCGACGACCCAGCACAGTACGGTTCGACAAGACGCCCCTCGCTCATGTGGTCGAGCGAGATGACAGCCTCGACGAGGTATCGAGCGACCCTGCTACGCCACTTCCGCCAACGAACTGTGCCCGAAGCATCGAAGAGGAACTGATGGATGCGAAGGCTGAAAGTTGCGTGGAATCACCCGCGGACGACAAAGATCACAATGCAAAGGCTCGCCGCTCGTCTATTTCGGAAGAGGTCGACTGGGAACAGCTGCAAAAGACGGAAGCCGAGGAGCCAAAGGACGACGAGACGGACAAGGTATGCCGATTGACTTCCCTAAGCAGCGACGACTCGGTTTCTGACACGTCTCGCACAACAGTCCACGGCAATGCTGCTCGCGATGCTCGAAAAGGAGAACGACTTGTTGGCTACTAACCCCAAGAGTGTCAAGGTGCAGGCTGTCGAGCAATTATCGAACCAGCAGCGCGTGAGACCCCCTTCGATGGCACAGCTGCGAGATATGGTCAATGGACCTCAACCTTCCGCCCTTCGATATTCCATGCTGCCACCTCCTCCAATGACCGACCTCGAGTTTTATGCTGCGCTCGTCAAAGACTACCAGCAGACCGCCGCCAGGCTGCCGACACTTCTTTCCAATAAGATCCGCAAAGGCATTCCGCCTCCGCTGCGCGGCGTCGTGTGGCAGAGCATGTCGGGCGCTTGCGACGCATCCTTGGAAGAGCAGTTCGAGCGGTTCTCGGGCGAGTCGAGCCCGTATGAGCCGATGATCGGCAAGGATCTCGGACGGAGCTTCCCCGGCGTTGACATGTTCCGCGATCCGGAGGGTGACGGCCAGCGTATGCTCGGCAGGGTGCTCAAGTGCTTTAGTCTCTACGACCAGAAGATTGGCTACTGTCAAGGGCTGGCCTTCCTTGTTGGCCCTCTGCTCATGCACATGCCCGACAAGCAGGCATTCTGCGTCTTGGTCCGGTAAGAGCCGTGAAAGGCAGCTGCATCCTCGCACCACGAGACCACGCTAACCGTGACATGATCAGATTGATGGAACGATATGATCTGCGCAGCTGTTTCCTTCCCGACCTGTCAGGACTGCACGTCCGCATCTACCAATTTCGGGAGCTGTTGCGCGAGAATCTGCCCCTGTTGTCGGGACACATGGAAGATCTACAAGTTGACCCGGCATACGTTTCACAGTGGTTCCTCAGCTTCTTCGCGACAACATGTCCCCTGCCAATGCTGTTTCGCATCTACGATGTCATCTTTGCAGAGGGCGCCCCGGAGACCCTCATGCGTGTCGCCTTGTCGCTCATGCGCAAAAATCAATCCCGCATCCTGGGCTGCAGCGAGTTCGAGGATGTCATGCAACTTCTCCTGTCTCGTGGCCTCTGGGATTGCTATCACTACAACGCCGATGAGTTCGTCCAAGACTTTGTCAGCTTGACCGGCGTTGTCAGCCGAGGAAAACTACTGCAGCTCGAGCAGGGGTACATGGAGGAGAAGATTGCGACGGCCAATGCGGCACGCACATCAGATGTGACCACTGCCGCCTCCCGATTCTTGGGCCGCATATGGGCCACGTCTTCTACGAAATCATCCAACCTGAGCCCTGGTCTAAGTGCCGCCTCGCGACCAATGAGTATTTTACGACGCAGCACCTCGAAGCAGAGCCTTGCCTCGACTCTCAACTCGATGGAAGCCAGCTCAGCCAGTGTGTTGAGCTCAACTTCCACCGACGCGACTGGGGTTTCTCGGGACTCGTCAACTACGACTGCCGATGATGGCGCCTCGATCAAACCCAGCAATAGCACGAACCATAAAAACACCGAGGAGAGGAACCTCCACAACCAGATCGAGGATCTCCTCACCGCCCTCAGCGAGCTGCAACGGAACAACGCATTGTTGGCGTCAGACCTGCAACAGGAGCGTGAGCAGCGTGAAGAAGACAAGCGAGCCGTCCGGTCGCTGCTCGACGGCCTCCGCAAGAAAGCCAGCAATGATTCGGTTGGGACTGATGCAAGCCTCGAGACTGTCAAGGCCAATGAGAGCACAGATGCTGGGCAGCAAGACGAAGAAGCCGACAAGAGGAACAGCACCTTGGATGCTGAATCAAAGACCCCCACCGCCGACGACCTCTCTCAACTATTGGATGTTGTCGAACAAAGATTCGCCCTGCCGCAAGTGACCGCACGGCACCGTTCTTCAACCATTCAGTCTAGAACGTCGCTGCGCGATGAGCTTAGCCATGCCAAAGATCAACTTGCCAATGCCATGTCTCAGTCTCAGGACTACGGGAGAAGGATATATGACTTGGATCAGGAGGTATCAGCTCTGAAGGAACAAGTCAAGGAGAGCCATGCTCACACCCGGGCCCTGCATCAGGATAAACAAAGGCTAGAGAGGCAGATCCTCAACATGCGGGTGCGGGCTTCTGCTGTTGAGGTCGACGACCGCGCTAACGTGGCGGCCCATCCGCACACGAGCACGTCCAACATGGGCGAGTGGCCCAAGGCGGCGACGGGTGCTGCTGGAGGACTTCGCGAGTTGAAGCTCGGCAGAAGTAGGTCAACACCATCGCAAGCCGGATCGGCGTTCGGCAAGAGAACATCGTCGCTCCCCAAGCCTCACGATTCAACGATTCCTACGGTTTCCACGCCATCACCCCCGGTCAGCGACCATGAAGCGCTTTTGCTGGAACTCGTGCAGGCCAAGACATCTGAGGCCATTGCCAGACAAGAGGCAGACGAGTCAAAATTGAAGCTCGAGAGCCTTCGAAAGGCGTATGGTCTGGCACCAGGGGACACACCACCAGTTTCTCAAGCACCATCGGCTGCTTCGGCTGCCATGGGTGTCTTTGGCCGCTTCACAGGCGGAGATGCCACGAAGGCTGCTGCGGCGCCCGCTGTGACGACACCACCTATCGAGCAGAGACCCGCTCAACAAACCCAGGCTGGAGGGTTCTGGGGCTGGCGACGGGCCTAGGCTAGATGGTGCTTCAATTGTAGGCGGGCAGACAGCCATCAGTGGAACAGATGGGTCATGGTGTAAGGGACGGCGTGCGAGCTGTGAGGGCGGGGATGGCAGTACATTTGACGCAAGACCAGAAGGAAGAGGATCAGTAAAGGGGAGGCGTGAAGTATCATATAAACAAAAGGACAGGCGGAAGTGAACACAGCGTTAGACTGACTTTGCTCGCACATAGCCTTGGAGTTGAGCGGCGTTCTGGAGGTTACAAGGGCCAGATGAGCCTCTGACTGTCTGTCTGGCTTCTCTTCGTGGGATTACCTTGGGCGCTTTTGCGAAAGACTTTTGTAGTCCTGGTGAGAATGAAACGAATTATTTGTCAGGTTCATGTCGACGTGTTTGTTTGTGATGCGGGCGCACCCTTAAAGTTGCCTCGAACAGGCGTCTGTCTACGTAGCTCATCATCGGCCCGTTTTCCGAATGCCCTCAAGTCACGGTCCTGGGAGGCAGCGAACCAGCAAGGTCGTTCTCCCAAGGGGATGACGCTCGAGTCGCGCGCGCGCATGTCGTGTTCTGGCCAAGTCGGGCTTGGTCGGGGTGGTATCGAAAGCGGGGAATCACATGCAACGGCCAGGAGACAGTCTCGAGACAAAACATCACTACCTGGCCCTGCTACCCCTTCGAGCTGGGGGCGCGTCATGGGGCATGCCCCATCATGCTGCTACCTAGACTCCGTGCCATCACCATCAGATAGATCTGTCAAGTTTTGGTAGGGTTTTTTTTTTCCTTTCGAGCTTGAGGCCAGATAACGAGAGGAACGTGGCTGTTGCCTGTCTGTCCTGCTGGCGGGGGCACGCTCTGGTGCGCGTGTACGGGTTGCTTGCATGTCGTGGTATGACGACAGCGACGGGCGTTCCAGGCTCTCTGCGTCGCGAGCCGATGATGGGAAATGTCGCAATGAGTTCAGGGTCGCGGTGGGGCGCTGTAGGGTGGACACTGCAGAAGGTATAGGGTACTTGACAATGCACCAGACCGGGCCTTGTCATGGTGTAGACGAGACGGGGGGAAAAAAAAAAGTCGTATCGATTGTTGCTGTGGCACACATGCGTCATCGCTCGAGCCAGCTGGATGCACTAGCCACAGTGGAAGGTCCACCCAGGTGAAGGTAAGCTGGAGCTCCTGCTCCTTACCTTGCTGCAGCAGCTGCAGCTGGCACAACCTACTGATGCTCTTCTGTCGGCAGGTTGGTCTGAGCGGGCATACCCCCCCCCCCCGGCCAGCCCGCCCGGGGAGGGGCCACTGAGCCCGACAGGACAGGCAGAGAGGCTCAGGCAGAGGCTAGAAAGAGAAAGCTAAGGTCTCTACCTAGGTACCTAAGGTATGTAGGCAGGGAGAAGGAGGTCAGGGCCTGTTTTTTCGTTCCTGCCCCGGGTGGGTTCCAGGTTGCTCCTGCAGTCCCATCATTTGCATCACCACGCTTGTGAGCAACCCACACAAAGGGGTGCTTTTCTCTCCTCCTCCTCCAAGCGCTATCTCCTGCTCTCCCACTCCCTCTTCCACCATCACCGCACACAAAACTCCCAAACCCTCTCCCACCTTACCATTCACCTTCCTCGGAATCACTATTCTCGAACCTGCATCTTCGCGTGCTCTTTGCCATCCATCTTCGCCTGTCGAGCTCGCTACCCTTTCCACACACGCTCACACGACCACATCCACACGACAACACCACCGTCACCCGATCGCAATGGCTGACTTCCCCGACGCCCCTACTGGCAACCCCGGTGCCAATGGCAACTCCTACGTCCAGACTACCAAGGAGAGTAAGGTACGTGAATGAAATGCAGATACTTATTTGCACTCCCTCGCTTCGAATCCTCGTTATCTCTGCCTGGGACCATTGTTCGCTGACCCGGATGACGACAGTATTCGAGCTCCCCGCCGCACCCACACAAACGCACACCCTGACTACAGAAGCTGACCCTTGATCGCTAGACGCCGCTGCTGCTTACCAGCAGCTCGCCAACGGTATGTTTGATTGTGTTTTTGGACCATGGCTGATCTGCCGGCGCCTTATCTCTGTCGCCAGGAAAATTTACTGACCAAGCTCTCCCTCTCCAGGCCCCATGGCTGAGAACGTAAAGGCCCAATCGGCCAAGACCTCCAACGAGTTTGGCAACCTCGCTGCCTCTCGCAGGACTCCCTCGCAGCCTGCTGCCACCGACCAGCCCCTCACCCACTACCACTCGTTCTTCTCCGAGCTCCTCTCTTGGAAGAACCCTCGTACGTCATGATCTTCTTGCTTCCACCTGGCTTTCTTCGAACCACAGAAACTGATAAGCATGTCCTAGGTGCCTCCGCTATTGCCTATGCCTCCATTGTTTCGGTCATCTTTGCTGTTCGCTACCTGGATGTTCTCCGCTATGCCTTCAAGCTTACATGGATGGTTCTCGGTACCACCGTCCTTGCCGAGCTTACCGGCAAGCTCGTCCTCAACAACGGCCTGGCCACCCAGCTTCGCCCCCGCCGCTACCACACCATCTCGAGGGAGACTCTTGATGCCGCCATAGGAGATGTGCACGAGCTCGTCAACTTCTTCGTCATTGAGGCTCAGCGCATCCTCTTCGCCGAGAACGTCGGTGCTTCTGCTGCTGTAAGTTTGTGCTCGTGAACAGATCAGGTATTTCACCAGGCTGATCATGGATTTAGGCGTTCCTCGGTGCCTTCATCTCCTACTACCTTGTCAAGGTCATGCCTCTCTGGGGTCTCGCCTTGGCCGCCACTACCACCCTCTTCGTCGTTCCCCTTGCCTACACCTCCAACCAGGAGCTCATCGACCACCACCTCAAGCAGGCTGGCGATGTCATCAACGACCAGACCGCTCAGTTCCGCTCCGTTGCGCAGAAGCAGGCGGCCCAAGCCACCGACCTGACCAAGCAGTACATGGGTGACTACACCACCAAGGCCCAGCAGTTGCTCGGTCGCTCGCCCTCTCCCGAGGCGTCCGCCAAGCCCGCCCCCGTCGCCTCGGAGCCCGTTGCCGAGAAGGACTTCCCTGCTGCCCCCAGCACCGAGTTCAACAAGGTCGACACCACGACTGAGCCCGTCGTTCCTGGCGAGAACCCCCAGCTGGCTTCTTAAATTCGCCACTTGGGATCAACAGCTACCTGCGGCGAGCAGACTCGTGAGCGAAAACCGCGAAACGATGCCGCTGGTCGAGTGACGACGATGACGCATGGCATGAGACGAAACGACGCGACACGATTGTGACTGTCTTTTCCACCGGAAAAGGTGGCATTGACGTGGGCACGACAGCAAGATCATTCTGCGAGCTTCTTGACTCCGGCGTCGCTTGGGTTTCTTTTTCTCGCTTGATTTTGGAAGCAGGGTTTTCTATCGGATCGGAGTGTGTTTTCGTGCATCAGACGAGGCCGTGCAGACCTGCAGTGGCCTGCACTTGTCACGAGGGAGAGTTTTGGTTTGTGTGTAACGATGTACTGTACTCTCGATGACGAACCTGGGTCTCATGGTTGGTTTTTAGTTTCGCTCCCTTTCATGATTTCCGGCGATGGCGAAAGGAAGACGGACACCCATCAGATTGAGATTGCCGCGGCAAGGGAACGGAACGGTTCGTAAGGGCCTCATAATATTATTTTTCCATAACGCGTTCACCTCAGTGCTGTGCATCCGATCCTGACAGCTCGAGACTTTGTGCACCTAGCAGTATCGCTCTTTTATGTTCACCCAGTTGCAAGTCCAACTGCCGAGTACAATGCTCAGAGCGTCGCACAAGTAGACATCAAGTAGTATCACGAGTGGTGGGAAGCAATGTCAAGCCAGTAGTGGTATCCACGCACCAATCCGAGATGTACTCATACAAAAACATCAAGGTGACAAGACTCGATAAGGAAAACGAAACTAAAGTTGGGGCTATGTCTAGTCAGACAAGGAAGATACCATACCATTCACAAGTCTGGTCTTGGATCCGTAGCAAAAGCAGGAGGGCGGAGGGGGAGGAATGAGAAAAGGAAATAAGAAGGGTGGGAATTTCCGAGCCCGAGAAAAATGCTTGTTCATCAATATCATCGCATCCATCTGATCTGACAGCCCTTCCCGTCCGTGAACGCCTCGCACTCGCCAAAAATGTCGACGACTCCTTTTAGTCGCTATCGCTAAAGCCATCATCCTGCGGCTCGTCCATGGCCACGGAGCTCTCTTCATCGTCGTCGATGATGTAGGTGGGCTTCTTCTTGGCAGCCGCACGACCCGGACGGCCTCTAGCCGCGGGACGTGGGGGCGGCGAAGAAGGCTCGGCGTCATCGGCGTCAACCATCATATCGTCGCTATCGTCGTCGTCGTCGCTGAAGACGGTCTTCTTCGCGGGCTTCTTCGCTTCCTTGCTGGCCGAGTATGCCTTGGCAGCAGGTGAGAGAGGCAGGGGCTTCGCGGCGGCTTTGGGGGCTGCTTTGGGAGCTGTTTTGGGAGCTGCCTTGGCCTTGGCCTTGGCGGCAGGAGCCTTTGCTGTCGCGGCGTCATCCTTCTGCTTGTTCTTCATTCCCGCAGGGCGTCCACGGGCCTTCTTAACCTCGAGAGCCGGTGGAGGCACGGGTTCCCGCGACGACGAGGATGCCTTGGAAGGCTTACGAGCGGGCAACGAGTCATCACTGAGGAACTCCTCCAGATCATCGTCCTTGCTGGCCACAGGCTTGTGGGGCGACGACCGCACCGCGAGAGCCTCATAGTTCGTCTCGTCGTGGCTGTCGTCGTCCAGAATGTGCCTTGAAGGCTTCGACTTGAGCTTTGGAAGGGCTGCCTCACGTGCGCCATGGCTGGACTCGGGGCGGTTCATGCCGTGCAAGCTGAGTCTACCATTCTTCAGCTCCTTGGAAGGATCTGTTGTCGTCGGCTTGTACCCGTGGACCATTTGGCCAATGTCACCGACATCGCCAAAGTCGTTGTCGCTAGCATCCGACTCTGACAGGTCGAAGACAGGTCGGGCCTTGGCAGCCGCTGCTCGCTTCGTGCGCCCACCCATGACCGGCTCGGCTTCAGGCTCGACAGACGCAGTGGGTTTCTTTTTCTTCGCACTCATGCTGGTCAGGTCGCCGTCAGAGAAGTCGCTGGAGTCAGCGAATTTGGGCAGAGTCTCCTTTGCCTTCGGCTTTGGCCTCGAGGCCGGCACGCTGCTCTTGCGTGCAAGAGCGGCCGTAGCGGTGTCATCGTCTGACTCCTCGGCCTTGAGTACAGGCTCCTTCGCCTTGGGTGCAGTCTTTGGCGCAGCCTTGGGCTTGGCAAGGATCGCAAAGTCATCGTCAGAGAAGGCGTCGACTGGCGACTCGGCCTTTGCGATTTCGAGTTTCCGGTCAAACTGTTCCTGAAACCTTTTGGCAGCAGGTACCGGTTTCGCGGCCGCCTTCGCTTTCGGAGCTGCCCTCTTCCTCTCGGGCTCGAAGTCATCGTCAGCCTTGTTGCGGCTGACCTTGCCTCCGCCAGCACCGATCTTCCTAGATCGTCGGCGGCCCATACGGTTAATCTTGGACTGGATCTTGTCATCCATCTCAAGCTGTGCCTCCCACTCTTCGGCAAACTCATCGAGATCTTGGCACCAAAGGTCTTTCTCGCTCCGGGCCAGAAGAGCGTCGTGCTCGCCCTTCTTCTTCATGATCGCGGAGTTCAGCCTTTCCAAGCGCTCGAGTGTCAAGGACCAGATAGGCAGCTACGAATGGTTAGCGCATTGTGTACTCCAACCTCTCAAGTGTGGATTACATACCGAAAGTAGATAATCATAGTCGGCAGCGCCGCCAACACTGTCATCCTCATTGTCGGACGCATCCATGTCCTCTTCTTCCGTCGTCGCCTGCTTCTTGCCGTCGTTCTTGGGGAACGCTTCGTACTTGCGGTCGCGTAGTTCTTGCACGAGAACTGGCTTCCGCTTCTTGGAGACGATCAACTCACCGTCGATGATCTCCTGGATGAAGCGCGCCTGGTTCTTCAGCTTACGGTAGTCTGAGTGGTAGACTCCGAGCCAGTGCTTCTTGCGTGCGCTGTACATGTCAAGGCGGTAGACGTAGAACTCTTCCAGTATATCCTCGACCTTCTCGTACTTGCGAATGCGGCCGGTGCTGTCAAATGCCACCAGGTTCGACGTCGCAACCTGCTTGTTCAACTTGAACCTGTCCATGATACCTTCGTGGGTCTTGTGGATGTCCTTGTAGTGTTTTTCATCAAGCTGAATGACAAAATTGACATTTTTATGATCGTTGAACTCCTTGTAGTCCTTGATCCAGGCCGGGCCCTTGGCGCCGCTGATCACTTCTTCCAACTTCGCCTTGAAATCATCGGTCCACATTCGGATGGGCAGCTCCTTGATGATGATTTCACCCGTCTTGTCGTCGGTTTCGTAGATGCCGTTGAACTTGTAACGGTCCTTCTCGGCGGGTTCAGGGGTGCCCTTCCAACCACGGAACCAGGGCATCATCGTCTCAAAGGGTTTGCCTTCGGTGTCGTCAGAATCAAGGCGACCCATGCGTCTTTTGATGGCCCTGACAATCTCCATTGGGTGATAATTGGGAATCGAAGTGCTCCAACCTGTACCAATACCATCGGCGCCGTTGCACAGAACCATGGGAATAATCGGGGCATAGACCTTGGGTTCGATCGGCTTTCCGTCCTCCATTTGAACTTCCAGGTTGGGCTCGTCAAGAACAGAAAAGATCTTTCGGGCGAATGGAGACAAGCGCGTGTGGATATAACGGGGGCTGGCAGCGTCTGATCCACCGGCAAGACGAGAACCGAAGTTACCACTGGGCTCGAGGCAGTTGACATTGTTTGAACCGACAAAGTTCTGAGCGAGGCCAATGATCGTCTGTTGAAGAGACATTTCACCGTGGTGGTACGCGGCCTTCTCGGAAACATAACCGGCCAATTCCACGACCTTCTGGTCCTTGATGAGGTTCCTCTTGAAGCAAGCGAACATAACCTTTCGCTGACCAGGCTTCAGACCGTCAAGAACTGACGGGATGGAACGCATATTGTCAGCCATGCTGAAGAGGATCAACTCTCTATTGACAAAATCATCGTACGTGATGGACTTGGTCGAGTGATCGAGATACGTTCCCGGAACAAAGTTGCCAAGCCACTCTTTACGAGCATCTGCCTTCTTCTTGGAGAAGGCAAGATCGAAAAGATCCGCCTCGGAGGATTGCATTGTGTCAAACTCCTTGAGATGATCGTCGAGATTGGTAAAGTAGACCTGGGCATCTTCGTTGGAACTGGTGCCCAGACCCTTGTAGTACTTGTACTCCCAGCGGCTGATCTCATTCTTGTGCGCCTCCTTCCACTCCTCATACTGAGGCTGAGTGAAGAACGCCTGGAGCTTCTGGGGGTTCTTGGGGTTCTTGCCTTGCCAGACTTTGACAATCGGCGTGATGAACTCACGGAAAAAGTCGGGGATCTGGAGGAGGGAAGGGTATTGGACCTGTAGGAAGTTGATGAGAAGGCCCTTGATATGACTGCCGTCGTGGTCCTGATCAGCCATGATCATGAGATGACCATAACGCAGACCCTTCGTATCTGTATAGTTTTGCTTGTGTTTCAGTCCCAAGAATTGCTTGATGTTCTGGATCTCTTGGTTCTTCGTGATTTGTTCAATGGATGCATCGCGGACGTTCAACATCTTACCACGAAGGGGAAAGACACCGATGCGGTCAGGGTCGAGAATAGCGCGACCCGCAACAGCCAGACTCTTGGCAGAGTCACCCTCCGTCAAGATCAAGGTGCACTCATGTCCGCGCTTGGTGCCCGCCAAATTCGCGTCGACGAGTTTGGCATTGTTGATGCGCGATCGCCTGTTGCCATCGCTCTTGGCCATCATCTTGTCCGCCTTCTTCTCGGCAAAGCTCATGATGTTCTGAATGGCATCGGAGGCGGCAACTTTCTTTAGGAACGCTTCTGACAAGACACACTTGCTACCAAAGCTGCTAATCTTGGTAGTCATTTGCTCCTTGGTCTGAGAGTTGAACGAGGGGTTTTCGATGCGGCAGTTGATGAAAACGAAAATGTGGTTGCGAATATGTTGCGGCTTCAGGGCGTGGCCCTTCTTCTTCTTGTCGAGGTACTTCGTGAGATATTGGACAATCTGGTCAGCGACGTAGTTGACATGTGTGCCACCGGACGTAGTGGCAATGTTGTTCACGAATGAAATGTGCTGGAATGAGCCGTCCGACACGGTGAATCCAACATCCCATCGGGGGTTGTCATTCTTGTCCATTTCCACGGTGACCTTGGGCTCACCTCCCTCCTCAGAGGCTCGTTCTTTGGCGATAGCCTTGGCGTACATCTCGCTGTAGCCCTTGAACGCCGACGGCTTGACCACGGTGCCGTTGAGGTGAACTTTGATGCCCTTGATCGTGCCAGCCATGTCGTAGACTCGGCGGTACAACAAGGCCTCGAGGTCATCGTCGATGCCCTCCATGCTGAACCGTTTGAAGTCGGGCTTGAAGGTGATGCGCACAAAGTCGCTGGACTTGCTCGAGGTAATCTTGGCCTTTCCCATCTTACTCATGTTGTCGGTCCAGGTCTGTTTGTATCTTTTCCCGTTGGCAGAGTCCTGGCACTCGACGGTGAACTCTGTGCTGAAGACGTTACAGAGCTTGGCACCGTAACCGTTGCGACCACCGGTTGTCTTCTTCTCGTCGTCATCGTAGTTGGAACCTGTGAGGAGATGACCGAAGATCATCTCAGGCACATAGATGCCATGTTGCTTATGCATCTCGACAGGAATACCCTTGCCGTTGTTCTCGATGCTGATCTGACCGGCTTCGCGGTCAATGTTCACCTTGATGTGTGTGACAGGTTCTTCGCCGCTTTCCTCGCGACGGACTTTGATATCCGCAGCGTTGACGAGGATTTCGTCAAAGATTTTGTAAAGACCGGGAACCGTGGTGACCTTCCGGAATTCCATCAACTGGGTTTCCTTGTTGTAGACCCACATGGGCATTTCGGTACGCTCAACGGAGCCGATGTAGGTATCGGGACGCTTGACGATGTGCTCGAGTTGCGTGAGCTTCTGGTACGTTTCTTCTACCGTCTTCTTTGTGCCCTTGACCGCAGGCGCGGGGGCGCTGGGCTCATCGAGCGCCATGCTGTCGTTTTCAATCTCGGCAAGCGGGTTGCCGCTCGACTTGCTGGCAGCCGGGGCCTTCTTCAACTTCTTCGAGCTGGGAGGGGTGTTGGAGAGCCCGGAGGCTTCATCATCGCTGAATGACACTGGGCGTTTCTTCGGTGCTGCGGCCGTCTTGAGGGTCGTCTGGGTCAACTTTTTGGCTGCAGGCTTCTTGGCCGCCGGGGCCTTCTTCGCCGGAGCCTTGGCTGCCTTGGGCTTCTGGGCAGGGTTAGCTGGAGAACTAGAAGCTGGTGTGTTCGGAAGTGATGAGCGAGGGGGTATTGGACGAGGGGGCGGTAGCATAGACATCTCAACAGCTGGAGGAGGGATGGTTAAGAGGCAGTTGGTAGATTCGAGAGAGCCTTGTCCGACAAGACGAAGAGGGCGTGGAGTTGGTGTGATCGCGGTTGGCAAGGGGGGCGCGCGAAAGGGAAGGAACAGATGCGATTGTGGTGGCAGGGCAGGCACAGAGTCATCGTAAGGGCGGTCCGCGCATTCATGCTCTGGCCATGAGTCGCGAACCGACATGCGAAGGAAGGGGACGTTGGACCAGAGAGAGGGGGGGCGGAGGCACTTACAGGTTCGGGAGAAAAGGCATCCGACTCCTCCTGCGCGCTGAACATTGACTCGTCCGAGAAATCCATCTTGTACAGTGGTGTAGACCTGGCGCGCGAGGCGTCGTGATGCAAGTGGTGTACAGACAAGGAGGGGCGAGCAATAGGTTGACAGTGGTGTACAATGGCAAAAGGGGGGAACAGGTGGCGCCTTGCAGTGGACGCAAAGGACCGTACGAAGGAGAGGGGAAAGAGAGCGGATGCCACGATGGCGGGTGTCGTGCTCACATATGAGGTCGGAGGGCGTCAAGGAGGTGGGATGGTGGGATGGTGGGATGAAGGAGGACGGCGTACGTGTTGTGCTAGCAACAAATCCTCGATGTTGACGTTCCGATCTGGGACCAGAGTAAACATTCCCAAGTCGCGACTTCTTCAGGGTCCCTGAAAACACGGACCGCGACGGCTTCTTCCCATTGGTGCCTTAGGCCTGTGATCCTGGTCGTGTGGGGTTGGCCCTCACTTAGCCGCTGTGTCGATTGATGCACCAGGTTCATTGCTGCCTATCTGCATTCTGCCTACAGCGATATAAGTTCCGTTGACGCTGCCTGCGAATTGTGCGCCTTGGAGTAGCTCTCTGCAACACGGTGGGCAGTCGTCGACCTGCAGCCCCAGTCCAGATGTGTCTGCCTCTAAGGAAGGGAGACACTCCATGGAGATGCTGTAGAAGTTGAGAGTACGAGTCCGCGTCGTTCGGAACAACGTACATCATCAACTCTGTTGGTTGGCAGGTTTCTAGCCTGACTTGCTTGCCTATGTGCCACACAGCACATCTGTGCTCTACCTGCTCGTTCGACTGCGTTGTCTGATCTCATGGGAGTATAGCAACACATGGACCACAATCCCTTCCTACAGCCTACCCATGGCCCCCTTTCCTGAACGCCAGCCTCGACTCGGAATTTCTGACCTCCTACGCAATGAACTTACCGCCACAGCCTCCACACAACTCCACGGCAGATGGATCTACCACGGCCTCGACACCGTGCGTCTCTGCAATCCTGGCAATCTGTTCAGCAGCAAGGCAGCGACGGCCGCAGACACCGCACGCACGAGAGATACCGGGGGCTAGGATGGCTAGACCGCTGGCTGTGCAAGTCGCTATACGTCATGATCAGCACATCCTCCTTTCTCACGATCCCCATGAGGGGACGATACGAAGGAGCGGTTCTTACCAAACGTATGGCCATTGTCGCAAACAGTGTACCGGCCAGCATCCCTCAGACCGGCCTTGCAGAACCCACAGACCTGCGCTTGAAGCACGCTCCTCAGCTGCTCGCGCAGCGCCTCATCGCCCTTGGGCCTGTACTCGGCCGCCCAGCCCACGGCGCCGCGCACGGGTGGGCCGCCACCGTACATCCACTCCCACATCTTGCCCTCGGTTGTCATCTGCACCGCGCCGGAGGGCTCGTCCTGGCCCTCGCTGGCGGTCTCGATACCCGCAGCCAGGCGCGGTTTGAAGCCCCAGAGGATCTTAGATTTAACCTTTGGCTCGGGCCCGAGGGCGCTCTGCTGGGAGACCATGGCGGCATGCATGCCGCCACCGGGGGAGGCCGCGAGGCCCCAGATCCGGATGCGCCAGGGGTTGACCTGCTCGCCGGCGTCGGTGGGCATCTCAAAGTCGTCATCCGAGTCCGACTCGGGGCCCCCGACCTCGCTGTCTGAGTCGGCGTTTTGGGTGGCCATGGCGACGGGAACAGAGAGGGAGATGATGTCGTCGACGGTGCTGGCCCATTGGGGCACGGTCACCTGGTCTTCGAGGGCTGAATCGGAGGGTGCGGGTGCAGTGGTTTGATACCAGTTGTCGTTGGTCGCGGACGCGACGAGGCGGACGAGCGAGTAAACGGGGGCTGGGGTTCTGTCCACGGTGTTGGGTGGGTGGATGATGATGCCTAAGCAATGTCAGCTAGGGATCGAGGCGGTGATGACTTCACGAAACATACCGGTGGCAGGGTTTCCCTCGTTTGGAGAGTTCACTGGGTAAAGAGTATTGCATATAGTGGGCGAGTGCTGCTGTTGTGCAGGGGCTGCAGGGGAGTTGAGGATGACTTGGAAGGGTTTTGCATCGAAAGGTGAAGCGACAACGCCGCGGCAGATTTTGTCATCGCCGTCCGTCCAGACGCCGTTCTCCCACTCAACGAAAGCATCGGTCATTAAATTGGTGCATATGCCCAGCAAGTCTGTCTCGTCGACAGTGACGGCAGCCCTCTCACCACGGATCCAGTCGGCAGGAATGGTGACTTTGCGGAAACCAATGTAGCTGCGGCTGATTCGAGCGATGACGGCGACGCGTTTATCGCCTATGACAGCCCAAGGACTCCATTTGATGGAAAACGCCGAGCCAGAGGGGACAAAGTCAGGGTCCATGATCTGCCACCTCGTTAGTCAATGTCGCCACAGCCTAGTACATCTTGTCCTCACACTCATCTTGGGGTGGGGGCTGTCATTCGGGAAGCGAGCAACCTCCTCTACCCTCCAAGCCAAGGTAGGCCCCTTCCTGATCTTGGGATTGTCGAAGAACTCCACAGTGACGATGATGATTTCGTCCCGGTCGTTGAGATATGCGATGAGGGCGCGGCCAGGGGCGATCTTGTGAGCCCAGGAGAAGGACTTGATCTTGTCCCCTGCCAAGTGGCTGCCGTCTTTGACCTTGCGGTCCGGGAGGGGTAGGACGCCGCCGATGCCCCAGAGAACCCTCCAGGCATCGAAGCTGCGCTTGCGAACACTGATGTCGGTGACGGCAGAGCCCTCTTGGCCATATATCATGACAGATCCATTGGTGAGAAGAACAGAAAGGACGGGGCGCAAGTTGTAGCCAACGCCGGTAGGAGACCATTCCATGACAGACACCTGGTTCAGGGAGCTACCCCATCCGGTTGGCAGTCCGGAACCCACACCAAAGTAGGGCTCCTCTTCCATGTCGTTACCCGGGCACCTCAAACCGGCAGCGTCGAACAGCTTGGCGTTCATACGCGGATCGGGGCGCTTGATGGTCATGTACTGGCCGCGGTGAGTGTGGTACTGAATGCGCTTGTTCTCGTCGGCGCCGACATCACGGTTCCCGCGGCGGGTATCGTCCTCCGGGGTCGGGAACTCAGGGAGCATTATGTGCACCGAATCATCGGCGGCCACAGCGAGTTCGGCATCGCAGGAGATGGTGATGGCGTGGGTCGTCAGCGGACGGGACCGCAGGGTGATGGTGTTCAGCTGGGGTACCTAGTGGGCGTCGGCCATCGTTAGCCTTTGGCATCTCAGATTGTTAACTTCGGTATCAAAAGTCATTCCATCTTGTTGAGTGCTGCAATCTCAAAGACAGCCTCTTCAATGTCTACATGCTCTGAACGCTTCAAGGGAGGCAGCCATGGTAGGGTCAATCTGATGTATATAGCGTGGCTCACAGGCTGATTTGAGTTCCCAACTCTCAATTAATTCGGCGATGTTTCTTTCGAACAGGTGCGCCGTGGAAGGAGCAAATGCGTCTGGCCTAGTTCCTGCGTCAAGAGCAAAAGAGCAGTGAGAAATCGATCTCGCAGTGTCTTAGGGGTGCTTCGCCTCACCCAAGAAGGTCAAGCATGAAAGACTCCATAACGAATTGTGCACAGTAGCCTGAGGTTCCAGCCTTAATGATTTGACTGGATCCGCAATGTGAAAGTGCAGACATATCACGTTGCAGGAGTTCAAAGTAGAGATGAAAAGCAGACGCGGTCTCACCTTAATGTTGTCCATGGCGCAAAAGTTATTTTGTGACGTCCCTCCATAAGGGAAATAGTGATTGATCACCAAAAATGCTATTATACCCAAGACAAATGCGACGGGTGTCGGCAAGGCGCATACTTGGTCATGACGAATATTTGTGGTAGAGAGAGATAGTCTCAAAGTGATCGTGCTTCCAAACATCAGCTAACAAGTGAGGATCGTGTGAATTGAGGTCTGCCGGAGAAACATCGGCTAAACCCGATGGTAGGGACGCAACACCCTTCTCATTCCCCTCCGTTCCTTTGCCCATTTCCTAAACGCCATGCCCCCTTTCAATGCTCTTCGTGGATATACTAAAAACGGCCAGATTCCAATGTCGCACCCATGCCTATCTATGCCTTCACCTTGGCGGATCCATTTTGTGCCTCCTTCTTCTCGGCCTCCACTGGGTCCTCTGCGTCTTCACTCCTGGACGGCTCTAGATAGGACCCCAGAACCCAGAGCCCAACACACGCCGCCAAGGCGGTGGCTCCGATGATCTTCTTGGCCCACCAGTTGTCGTTGGTCAACGGCTGAGCAAACTGTATCTTCTTGGTTGCGGTCACAGGTACGCCCACCGCCGGGGCCGTCGCGTTCCGCGCAGCTGCATCCTGTTCATCCGCCTGGATCCTCAGCGCAGCAATCTTGCGGCTCAGCTCAAGAAGCTCCTCCTCAAGTGCCAGGCTCTTGGCCCCGTCGACCTCGACCTGCTGAACGTTGCCGAAGAAGTCGGTGATGCGGCGGCTGCGCGCCTCCTCGGCACCGCCCTTGAAGAGGTCGTAGCGCACGCCCGGATGGGAGTGTATCTTCTCAAAGTCGTAGCTGTCGAAGAGCTCGCCAATGGTCTTCTGACTGCTCATATCCTTGACCTGGTTCTCGAGGAACTCGAGGTTATAGTAGGTGAAGCGGTCGATGACGGCGACGCCGACGTCCTGGTCGGCGTGGTGAGAATAGGATGACTGGTCAAGCTTGGAGGAGCCAGTAGCGATGATGTTCGGGGAGTAGAGCTTGCTGTACATTGTGTTGGCCTGGCACGTGTCGATCATGAAGAGGATCTCATTGTATCTGCGGTCTCGGATTAGTCTTTGTGTCGTTAGAACCGGCCCACGGCTAAGCATACCTCTTCTTCTCCCACATTTGCTCGAAAGCGTCTGCTAGGTCGAACGCGCCAATTTCCTCGGCATCCTGGAACTTCAGGAACTCATTTCCGCCGTGGCCTGTCATGTACACCAGAATGTTGCTCCGCTCATCGGTCAAGAGACGCTTACTGCGAGGCATCTCGGCGCCCACACGATCAGTCATGAGTCGAATGAAGTTCTCGACGGTGACTTCATAGCCTCGGTAGTCGACCTCGATGTTGTCGCCGTACAGATCGACGGCGCGGTCAGAGTTGCTGTAGACAGTTCCCGGGAAGGCGTTGCGGGGGTTGCAGGCCATGTCGTCGGGCAACATGAGGATGATCTGGGAATCGGGGATGCCTAGTCGCTTGACGGTGCGGTAGATGGACAAGACATTGGACATGTGGCGATAGTTGAACCAGAAGCGCGAGGTACCGACGAGAACAGCCCAGTTGCTGGTGTGCTCGGCAAGAGCTGCTGGCGCCAACGCAGCGGCGGCCAACAGGACGGGTAGCTGGAGGACGTTCGACAGCAGCATGGCGACGGTCGGATTGAGCGCAGCAGGTAGTTCAGAGGATGGATAGGGACAGGGGCGAAGATATGGGAACGACGACTCGAACGCGACTCGGCGATGGGGTGAGGTTGGAGATGGGATGGACCGCGGCGGCGTTTGCCCCTGCCTGGCTGTCCACTAAGGGTCGCCTTACCAATCCAGGGATCTGGACAACGCTAAGGGGCGGCGCGGATCTGGAGGTGAGCGCACGGACCATTTTATTCTTCGCAAGGGTTTATTCGGTTTGACTCTGGCGTCTGGTCTGTTTCTGTCGTCTCTGTCCATGTCTCTGGTGTCTGTCTTGAAATGAGAAGCCGCCTGTCAAAGCCGCAACGGACTTCCGTGGCGGTTGCGTCGCCAGCATGGACCCTCTTGCCGCCCTTTCAGGCATCAGTGCATCTGCATCCGCTGATCAATCAAGGCCAAGGTTGAAGCCACATAGATGATGAGCGTGCAGAGGGAATGAGGCAAGCCACTGAGGGAAGAGACACTAGGGTTGGACCACGGAAGCTCGCCCTCCAAGTCAGGCCAGGTTTGCCGTGCCCCCTGGCTTTGGTGAACAATGACACCCAAAGTTTTGGAGATCAATCATCGGCCAGCCCTCTAGTAAAAGTAGACAGAGGGGTGCTTGAAGCCCTGGGCCACTGTGCTGCGGGTGGGAAGAGACTGCACTACATTCACACTGTCCGATCTCGGGGACGCATGCATAAACACCAAGCAGCCGACCAAGAAATTGTCACGATGCCGAGCCGCTCCAAATTTGTCGCTTGTCGGAATTAGCATGCTCTTTGTCCGCCTGACTCATCGACTTTGGAGGCGCATGGCTCGCCCATCCGGGTCTAACCCAACATCGTGAAAGCCGAGTTGGCCGCCTGACCGGCCAGTGGGGGTCGCCTCTGGTTTTTTTTTCTGCAATGTCGCCATTCTCCAGGACCCTCTTTATTCTAGCGGCAGAGTTTGACCGCTTGTCAATCAATCTCTACCTACCTTACCTACTCCTGCCTACCTAGGTACCTAGATGCCTCAGCAGACCGCCAAGGAGGGTGGGCTGGGACATCGGGGCTCTGGTTTTGGCAATGCGCCTGGCAGGTCAGCCTTCCAGGTCGAGGAGGCGCAACACGCGCCGGAGTACCGAAAAGCGTCCGCCCAGGCGGCAGCATGCGTGCGGCCTTTACAGGTACGTGCAGATAGCCATGACGTCTCGACTGTGCGGGTGCCTGGGTTTTTGCATCAAGGTGCGTTGTAGTGAGATGGAGGTGTGGGTGAGTCGACAGTCGAACGACGTGGGCCGAGAGAAGGAAGAAGAACAAACAGACAGATCCGATATGCAGAGTGCCCGCCCATCCTGAGAAGAATCACATGCAGGGCACCATGCATCATTGGTGTATTAGTCCCCTGGAGATTGTTCCACTGGCGTCCTCAGGTCCTCCCCCAGGAGGCCCTTGGTGTGAGGCGCGTCCAGTGCTAGAGAATGTCCACCACGGCCCCCGACTACTACCTAGGAACCTGCAGCAGCCTGCCTCAGCCAGTCTCGGGCCTCGCTCCCAGCGCCACCCAGCTGTTGGCAGGCTGGCTGCAGGGATGCCCCTCACCTGAGTCTGCGTTCGGTGCCTGTCGTGCATCATCAAGGCCCCGCACCATGCTTTCGATCTGTCTGTCACCCACCTTTCAAAGTCATGTCCCTCGGCGGCCCCAGCGGACAAGGGCCACCCAAGCGCCAGGCAAGAGGAACGAAAAGGACATCGTGATCACACGGCCTCGCCTGGTGTGAGCCTAGTGTCCGTTGTTCGGGAGATCATCTATCCTGACCCCCGAAAAAGGCAGAACTATAGAACACGGGAAAGCGAGCCATTTCCGACATCCTTCCTCCTGCTTGGCCTTCCATCCCACCTTCCACGAGCCTCTCTCCTCCGGGTCTTGATCCTGGGCAAGGGTCCAAACACACGCAACACCCGTGACACTTGCCTTGCCTCTCTGCCTGGCTTTGTGCGACGAAACTGTAAACTCCGTTCCGCCTTCCCGCAACTTACCTCGCACTTTCCATTCCCATGTTCTTTCCTCCCTCCCTTCCTGGTCGTCTGACAAACCGAAACACCATCCAGCGGCAACTGTCCCCGCCAAACCAAAGTTGTGCCCGCCAACCTTCCTGAGCAACTTTACTTACACATTGTCTTCCGTTTGCTGTCTCGCCTCGCCTCGCCGATCGATCGACCCTTGTGTCTCGGGTCACCTTGGCTTCATACCACGCGAACATATTTCAACCTGTCGAGCTCCCATAAACCGAACTCCTTTCCTGTTTCGCCTGCACTGTTCCTCCGTCGTCGCAGAGCGCGTCGTCTCCCTCCAAGCCGTCCATCATGGGACGCCCACCCGCTTACATCTTTGTCGTCAGGTTGGTGTCCCCCCGAGTGCATGTCTTCTCCAACAACCCCTCACCTTCGTCCTGGTCTCCCGCCTCGAATGACGTTTGAGCTGACTTGGCCCCGCGCCCGCGCAGACACGGAGCTCGACTCGACCAGGCTGACAAGAAGTGGCACCTGTCCTCGCCAACACCCTACGATCCTCCTCTGACCTACGGCGGCTGGCTGCAGGCGCAGGCTGCCGGTGCCAGGATCGCTGCCATCCTCCGGCAGGCGCAAGAAGACGCCGGCAACGACTCTCCGACAGCCCCGAGCAACAAGAGGAAGTTCAGGATTGTTGTCCACAGCTCGCCCTTTCTACGGTGCATACAAACATCCGTCGCCATCAGCGCCGGACTGGCCCATGCCGCACCCCAAGCCTCAGCCACAACACCCTATCATCTCTCCAGTACAGCCCCTGAGAAGGTCAATCCGCTGTCGGCCGACCCCAGCGTGCAGCCACTGTCAGGCGTCATCCAAAAGACGCCCATCCGAGTCGACGCCTTCCTCGGAGAATGGCTGAACCCCGAATACTTTGAGGCCATTGCTCGCCCGCCGAGCTCGCAACACATGCTCGGCACTGCCAAGGTCGCGCTCCTCCGACATGAGACCATCAGCGCCTACGAGAGCTCTCGTCCCCATGCAAGCTCCATGACCTCACTGTCTCATGGCCAGCTCTGGAGCAGCCCCAAAATGTCAGCTGCGAATGAACGGGCGAGCTCGGTAGACTCCAACTCGCCCTTGGGTCTCGATGGCCTGCCCGCCATGGCCAGCGCCCTGCCGAGGAATCGCGCCGGTAGTGCGAACAGCGCCTCGAGCACCAGACGGTCTACCAGTCCCGACGACGGATATGTAGCGCCGACGCCCAATTATGCCATATCCACCAGCGGAAAGATCCCCGACGGCTACGTCGCGCACGCCCGCGACGCCTGCGCCGTCGCTGATTATCAGTGGGACTCGATGCAAGAGCCTCTAAACTGGGGTGACGGTGGTGTGTTTGGCGAGGAATGGATCTCCATGCACCGGCGGTTCAGGGCTGGGTTTCAGAAGCTCGTAGACTGGTATGCGACGGCCGAGAGCCCGGCCGAACTCGTGACTAAGACTGTACGGCTCGGTGCAACCACAACACCCCATGCGCCTGTCTTTGACGATGCCGACGATGACGCAGAGGCTGTAGTCATTCTCGTCTCACACGGCGCAGGGTGTAATGCCATGATCGGCGCCATCACGCGCCAGCCGGTCCTCATGGATGTCGGCGTGGCCACCGTGACGATGGCTGCGCGAAAGGACAACGTCGACGGCGACGCCCCTATCGTTCCATTCAGCGATCCCAGCGCGCCGATGGTGCCGGGCAAGATCCCGATCGACCAGTACTATGACCTGAAGATCCAGGCGAGCAATGATCATCTGCGGAACATGTCCTCTACTGGCGGTGGCCTGTCGCGCGCGGCATCCACCTCCTCGGCCCATGTTCACACGCCACATCCTCAGGCCAGAGGCCGCGTTTCGACCATGTCCTCCGCGACGGGATTGGGGTTTCACGACTTTGATCTCGGCGGCTCCAGGAGCAATTCGGCTAACGCCAACCTCGCGAGCATGCGGCGCACATCTTACACAACGTCGCCCATGCCTCGGGGCATCGCGCTCAATACGACCGGTATCACTGTCGGCAGCGGCGCCACAACCTTTAGCCAACCCGTGTCTACGGGTCTCTGGTCGCCCTCGAGTCCTGTCGTCAGGCGCAGCGAAAGCGACGACGACGACCTCTTTCCCGACTTTGATGGCCGGCGATTCGCGGCGCCCAAGGCGCCGAGCCCAGAACTGATCTCCCCGTCAAGCAGCCATCCGCTGCAGAACATCAGAGAGGAGCAGCCAAGGACCGTTCGGTCTCCCCACAGGCTGCAGGAGATCTCCAGGCCGCCGTCGAGGGACGGAGACGACAGGATGGAAGAGACGGTTCAGGCGGTGCCGGTTGCCAGCACGGGGGCTAGGGGTCTGTGGGGCGCGTGAAGCATCATCCGCGTGAGATGCCTCGCGATGCGGTAAATGAACATGTCGAGCGTACAGAATGTCTGATCGGAGTATGGGCGTTGGTTGGTCGGAATGCCGGGTTGGGGATATCATAGCATGGCACTGGAACAAGGACAAAAGAATCCTCCCACCTCGAAGAGAAAGAAGAAGAAGAAAAGTCGGGTGACGAATGGCGTTGAATCACGAGTTCCCCCATTTCCAATTTGAGAGCGTTGACCACAATGAGGGCTTGTTTCTTAATTGTAACTCTCTTTGACACCACCGAGAAAATGGTTCAAATCGCTTGCTTCAACTACACCAAGGGACACGTGAGACGATTATTGTTGGCAAAAAAAATAATGAATATTCATAGCTCGAGATGCTGGAAGAAAAACGGTCTAGCTTTGTGTGCCACCTCGTCTACGTCTCCAACACGAGCGAGCACCCATGAGATCCTGTCATATGTACACTCTCTCCTCCCTCCCTCCTCTACCGCCGTCATGTCTGCCCTGCCTATTCAAGGCAAGCGCCACGTCTCTTTCACTTTTTGTTTCCGCACTGGAAGCGCTTAGCCGCCGAACGCCTTGTTCATGGCCTGATGCGCCAGCTCGACACCGAGGAAGGTGGCGGCGTTGGCGGGCACGGCTCTCGCGAGCGCGGGGCCGAATCCGGGGAAGAAGGCCTTGAGGCCGCCGTTCGCGTAGACGCCGCGCACGACGCCGCCAATGGTGACGTGGCCCTCGGCGGTCTGCAGCCTGCTCTTGACTGTGTCGACAGGGAAGACGGGAATCCACATGGCGATACCGGCGGCGGCACCGGCGGCGGTGATGGCGGGCAGGGAGATCTGCCCCGTGCTCTCGCCGGTGACGGGGTCCTTGGGGGTGAGGCGGCGCTTGATGTACTCGTAGGCGGCGAAGTAGGCGGCGGAGCCAGGGCCGTCACGGGCGAGGGTAGCGGTGGAGCCGCGGAAGACGGAGCGCAGGCCACCCTCGGCGTAGAGCTGGCGGACGACGTCGTAAGGGCCCTTGTAGCGCGGCGCCTGGCCGGGCTGGAGCTTCTGGGACTGGACTTGGAGGATGACCTTGATGCGCTCAAAAGGAGCGGTGATGGCCGTCATGGGAATGGCGGAGAAGAAGCCGGCAGCGGCCGTCTGGCCGATCGTGAGGGGCTGCGAGACAGGGTGTTCGGGGTAGATGCTGCGGACAATGTCCTTGCCCAGGTCATAGGCCCAGAAGGAGACGGCGACTAGCGAGGATGGTCAGAGGAGGACTGTTTGCGAAGGCCGACAAGGCAGGTAGGATGCGGGAGCACACTCACACATGGGGGTCACGCCAACAAGGGGCGCAGAGACACCGGCGTACAGACCACGGCCGAGGCCATCGCGAGCAATACTCTTGCGGACAACGTCAATGGCGGATGTGTAGACGCCCTTGTCGGCAGTCTGCAGGCGGACCTTGACGAGATCGAAGGGGTGGCCGACAATGACGGCACAGATACCACCAAAGCCACCAGCAGCGAGGGAGCGCAGCTGGGCGGCGCCAGCGCTGACGGCCTTTTTCGCATCTTCCTTCGCCTCAGTCTTGGTCTCGGGGATGTGAGGGACCTTGTCGGCAACAGCGGCAGGCAGGTTCGTCTGGACTGCCTCGTTAATCTTGGCGGCCGCCGCCGCGGGGTCGGTTGAGGGGGCCATTTTGTTGTGAAGGGAGGGGGGAGAGGAGGTTGGTTGGTGAGACCTCGAGGAGGGCGCGTGAGGGATGAGGATGCGACGAGACGGGCTACGCGAACAATTGGTGGTGAGATGAGAATGGTGAGATGTCTGCTGTTTCGACTGGATCTCTTCGACAAGAAAAATCAAGCGTCTCTGCGTGGCAGGTCGCGCGCGCGTCAAACGTGAGGTTTGGAGGAGGTGGTGGTGGTGGTAGTGGTGAAGGCGGAAAAGAGAAAGGGTTCCGTCGGCCCTCGCGAAACAGATCTTGAGCTTGCCCTGGAGCTACTAAGGCAGTAGCACTCGGTAGGTAGGTGCTAGATCGTGCCTGCACACTGCAATCCCGGTTACGTCACAGCCGCAGCCTCGGCACGTCTGTCGGTTGCTCTTTCCGAGGAGATGGGAGATGTTGTGGTGAAAACTACAGCGTTTTCTGAGGAGATATAGAGCAAACTGGCTATTTTTTCCAAATCAGTTTCAAAGACAAAAACTTGAAGAGTCAAGATGGAAGAATTGGTGGAACAGGAGATTTCCCCAACTCGTCACCCATTCACATGTCAACTCGCCCACGTTTTCGCACATTTCACAGTCCAAAGCCCCCTCCTCCCCCCAAGAATCGGACCCCATTCCCTAGGACCCTCCACACCCCTCCCCCCTTCCCCCAAAGAAAGCCCCAAGCGCCGGTCTCCCCAAAGCCCCCGGCCGAAGCTTCCCGTGCCTCGGTCGTTCGGCTCATTTCCCTTCTGAGCGGCCCTCTGTAAGCTCGACCTGCCCCTCCATCGTGGGGTTCGCCCAAATAGCGTGGGGGGGGGGGGGCGGTGAGCCGGGGAGGGTACTGTACACGGAAGAAAGAGCTGACCCAGCGCCAGCCAGATGCCATACGCCGAATGGTCAGCACCGTTCGACCGGCTGCGGCCAAAGTCCTGGAGGCGGCTTGGCCCAAGGCACGATGGCAGCCTGTATCGTCATTTGCACCTGTCACTTGATCCCGGCAAGGCTGCATGGCACACAGCTCCAAGCTCCCGGTCGGGCGGGCGGACCTCATCTTCCCCGTCCCACTGGTGACCTGCCATACGCGCGGTGCTGTGGCTTGCTTTTCTCCGGCGGTGTCGATCGTCGACAGGAGTAGAACGTGCCGAGCCCCCAAGCATCACTGATCGTCACAAGCTTACATTTCGACGGAGGGCAGTTGGGTATCCATATATATTTCTCTGCTGACAGGTCGTTTGTACTCATGCAATGATGAGAGAGGGTGAAAAAAAAATGTACACGTCTCTCCTAGTCCCTGACACGTGGAGAAGACAACTGAATAAACATGCACCTCCTGCGAAAGGTAGGGGAGGGGAAAGACCCTCCAACATTCGTTCGTGAAAACCAGAACACCGAGACAATGCCCAAAACTGCCTGCCTCTACGCACGTGTGAAACCAAACAACGCACCTCTCCAACAGGGCATCCGACTTGCAAAAAATAGGGAGACCAAACGGAATAAATCTAGTCCGTCTTGACCTCGTCTATGTGCCCGGCAAAGGTCGGCCGCGGCAACCTCGGAAACCCGCTCTAAAAGCCCCTCGGACTCACCACCGCCGGCGACAGCAGCCTGCCGGCGCCGCACCAGCAGTTTGTCTCACCCTCCCGCTCGACCTGCACGACAATGTCGATGTTGTGCGCCAGCAGGTGTTCCCTGACGCGGTCGCGCACATCGTCGATGGCCGCCCCGCGCGCCGCCTGCACGTGCACGATGCCGCGCAGCTTCTCGCCGGCGCCGCCCTGGGCCGTGAGGATGTCGTCGATCCAGAACTTGGGCACGCTGTAGCTCACGACGCCACGCTGCTGCGTGATACCTGCGAGCGTGTTGCGCAGGTTGTACTCGACGCGATCAGGGATGCTGAGGAGCAGGTTGCGCGCCGACGAGGTGAGAAGCGGCCAGGCTGCCAGCACAATGAGCACCGAGACGACAATACCCGCCACGGCGTCCCACCAGGTATAGCCCGTGTACATGGTCAGAATGGTTGAGATGGTCACGGCCACGCTGCCCATGAGGTCGGCAAGAACGTGGAGGAAGATGCCGTGCATGTTCTCGTTGTGGTGGCCATGGTCGTGGTCGTGGCTGTGATCGTGGCTGTGGTCATGGTCGTGGTCGTGGTGGTCGTCCGTTTTCTTGCTGCTGGGGCAAGAGCCTCCGCCATGCGAGTGTCCGTGATCGTGGCCGTGATGGTGGTGGTGACCGAAAGCCACGAGTCCCACGACGTTAACGAGGCCGCCGAGCACGCTGATAGTGAGCAGCTCGGACAGCCTCTTTGGTGGCGTCCCCTCCATCATGCGCTCAAACGCCTCCCCGATAATCTCGACGCTGAGAAGCCTGCATGATGCGCGTCAGCATGATTAAGCTTTCAGGCTGCACACGCGCCGGTACCATAAACTCACACTAGGAGAATGCCGTTGGCGAAACCGCTCAACGTCTCGACTTTGCCCAGGCCATAGGGGAACCGCTCGCTCGGTGGCCACTTGCTCATAACAGCGGCGCAGAGCCCGACCAACAAAGCGAAACAGTCGAAGAACATGTGGACTGTATCGCTCAGTAGGCCGAGTGAGCTCGTGGCATAGGCGTAAAAGGCCTGGACGCCCATGAAGGAGAAGTTGAGGCTGTGGATCAATGGGGTCAGTGCATGTTACAGACGACGGCGGGTGGCAGCAGTGGGCTGTACGTACGACAGGAAGTAGAAGATGCGCCGCGAGTCCTTCTCGACCAGAATCGAATGAAGGAAGGGGAAGCTTGGCGTGACGCGCAACAAGAGCTTGGAGAAGAAAGATGGGTTCGAATGACCGTGGCCATGGCTGTGGCCGTGTCCATGACCATGTGCATGATCATGGGAATGTCCGTGGCTGTGATTATGGTCGTGTCCATGATCATGGTCGTGATCGTGGCCGTGGTCGTGACCGTGGTCGTGATCGTGGCCGTGGTACTCGATCGTCTTCTCGCCAAACGAGTCAATCTTGGGGGTTATAATCTCCCGGCCGCCAGGCGTTCTCTCGGTCTGCCAGCCTTCTACCTGCGATAGCGGTGTCGGCGGCACCTTCTCGCGCAGGTGGATCGAGCTCGTCGAGTTTGGTCGGTGGGACGTGTGGCCGCCAATGACACGCGCCGAGGTGTGGCTGTGGTTCGGCCCATGGTCGTGGGAGTGCGAGCAGGTGCTCGAGTGGGTGTGGGAGTGTATTTCGGGGCGGGATTGAGGGTAGGATTCAGGCTTGTCGTGGGAGCCGGATCGATTGTGGGTGAGATGGGTGTAGGATGCGTGGTCATGGTCGTAATCGTGATCGTGGTTGTGTTGGTGTTGGTGGTCGTGGTGGTGATCGTGTGCGTGCCCAACACCCAAGCTCTGGCTGTGTGCGTGCAGCCCATTGCCAGTCATGGTGGACTTGAGGGTCTGGAGAGAGGGTGGGGAGTGCGAGTGGGAATGCATGTGTTGGCGGTGCGCGTGTGGCAGCGCGGACGAGGGCAGAGCATACGAAGATGCCATGTCGTACTGGGTGGGAGATGGGTGTTTGTGGTGATGCTGCGATGGTTCCGGAAGAGGCTAGCAAAGACTTTTTCTCGTTTGAACAGATCGGTTGTGGTCGTGGATCAGTTCGGGGACCAGAGGACTGGTCGAAGCTCGAGACGGTTTCCAACAGGGCTCGAGTCGTGGCAATGCAAAAGGCAAATGCTGGGTGGTGCAACGTCAGAAAGGAACTCTTTCTCTCTCTCTCTCTCTCTCTCTCTCTCTTCCTGTCTTTTCGTATCCACCAACCACCGAGCCAGTGTCTTGCAATGTTTCCTCCCCCCAATTGATGGAGAAAAAGGCTTGAACAGAGGCGTGTGCTCCGTGGTTGACGAGAACAGTTCGTGACACTGCGTCGCCACGGTTCTGGGGCCGGGGTTGGGGTGTCTTGGGTGTTTCCCCCCTCTTCTGTTCTGATCTAGAGGGCGGCTCGCCCCCTCCGACTGTCTCGCTCAAGCGACACAAGGCGTTCAGGGGTTCGACGATGACGAGGCTACAGGCAGTGGATGCGACAGGCGACCTTTTGTATTTTTTCCCTTCCGGTGCGAGAGGGGTCCTCGGATCTGGTGGTGGAAGGGCTGTACGGGCGGAGCACGATGAGGGATGACGGCGAGGAGGAGGAGGAGGAGGAGGGACAATCGTCGTCAGTTGGATTCCAGACGGGGCAACGTCGTCACTGTAAAGGCCGTGCCTGGAGGACCCAGGCGGAACAAATGTTTATGAAGAGCGAGGCGCGCCTCCGTCGTTTGCAAGGTGCCCCAGCTTGTCAGGTCCCGTGCAGAGGCGACCAGGAGGCCCAGGAGGCCAGCAGGTAGCGCGAATGTGGCCTGGCGGCGACTGGGCGGACGACTACCTCCCCCTTTCAGATGCCGCATCCCAGCCGCACCCCTGCAGGTTCCCTTCCCATTGTGGGGAGGTGCCTCGACACGTTCACGGCCGAGACGGCAGCCATTGGCCCTGTGAGCCCCCTGTAGGCCCCCTCTCCCCCTCTCCCCCTCCCCTGTGGACATGGCCAGAGAGGTGCATAGTGGCACTATGGAGACGCTGGCGGCAGGGCCGCTCCCCGCGATAATCTCTGTTGAGCGCAGCGGCTATACCTGCGCTCTTTGCCCTTGTTGCACTAACAGCAGCCATCTTGGCAAGCTTGGGCACTGATAGACCAAGGTCGTGGCGCTTTGCTGATCTGGGCAGCTCGATTGGCCATCGCGGGGCAACAGTACCAGCATAAACAACCTCACCGACTTGCTTTTGATCACGTCTTGCGCTCACGCTCTCCAGATAGATTGGGTTCATAGCTTTTTGGATCGGATCAATCGACGGATTCAGGACGAGGCACCGACTGTCGACCTCTGGCCCTCGACTGCCGACCGTGCGACCGTGCGACGCATCCGAATGACGGGCGCAGAGTTTATTGCCCCTGAAGTCCCAATGAGCCGGAGGCGTCGTGTTGAGGTTAGTCGAGCGCCTTGATGAGGTAATGTGGGTAGACGCGTCGAAAACGGCAATTGTCTCTCTCTCTCTCTCTCTCTCTCTCTCTCTCTCTTACGGTGTCTCTTGCAGTCGCTAGCGTCCTCTTCCGATGATGCTCCGACTCAAAGATAAGGACTTGCTTATCGCGCTTCCAGTTCCCTCCCACCGAAACTCACCGAGAAGTCATGATCTACATTTCACTGCATGTGCATGTGAAAGGGGTCTTCGGGTCTTTTCTCCAGAGGATCACGAGGGCCACGTCGCTGCCGTGAAATCACCAACTGCAATATACCCATGGCACTTTGTTCTGACTGCATTATCGCTGGCGACCGACACCACTCTTTCAACCACAGGCATCACGCCCATCCCCACAAGGCATTCTGAAATGACACCTGGCACGGGCGGCTCAAACTGACGAATTTCTCCTCTCACCAAGACAACCTGCGCTGCCGGCTTACACACGCAACATGGCTCTCGTCAACCTCATCACCTCCACGGCCCTGGTCACAATCTTCATGACCCTGGGCATTTTTTTCTACGCGCCTCACCTTGTTGGCTTCATACCCACGCGCTACGTCCCTTCAGCCGATGCCAGGGACGACCACATCCAGGTCCTCGTCCTCGGTGACGTTGGAAGGAGTCCACGGATGCAATACCATGCCCTCAGTGTCGTTAAAAATGGAGGGCGAGTTGATCTAGTCGGCTACAACGAGTCACCTCTTCACCCCCAACTCGTCGATCATGACCGGGCGACCCTCTATCCTTTGCCCGAGCTCCCTGCTCTCTTGAAGAACAAGAAGCTCCCCTTCTTCATCCTGGGCCCTCTCAAAGTCATTTGGCAGGCGTGTGCCACCTTCTATGTCATGGCCTACCAGGCTCCTGCGAGCCGCTGGATCATCATCCAGAACCCGCCCTCCATCCCAACCCTCCACCTGGCCCTCATCATCTCCGTCCTTCGAGGCAGCCACCTTCTCGTGGACTGGCACAACTACGGCTGGTCCATCCTGGCCACGACCCGCGGCCGCTCCAACCGCTTCGTACAGACCTACCTCGAATATGAGTCCTTCTTCGGCCGCATCACGCCAACGGCCAACCTCACCGTCACCGATGCCATGGCCCGCCAGCTCCGCAAACTTCCATACAGCTTTGAGAAGCCCATCTTCACCCTGCACGACCGTCCCGCCGACATCTTCCAGCCCATCCTCGACGCCACCACCCGTAGGAAGACCCTCGCCCGGGTCCTGGCCGCCGCCTCCGTCACCGACGCCACGACCTCGGCGCCCCTGGTCGACGGCATCCTGCGCGGCGACATTCGCCTCATCGTCAGCAGCACCTCCTGGACCCCCGACGAAGACTTCAACCTCCTCCTCTCGGCCCTCGTCGCCTATGCCGAGGGCGACCGCGCCGAGACGCGGCCCCTGCTCGCCATCATCACGGGCAAAGGCCCGCAAAAGGCCGCGTACGAGGACAAGATTCTGCGGCTCACGAGCGACGGGCGCCTCAGCGGCATCCAGATCAAGACGGCGTTCCTGACCATCGAGGACTACGCTGCGCTTCTTGCCGTCGCCGATCTCGGCGTCTGCCTGCACATGTCGAGCTCGGGCGTCGACCTGCCGATGAAGGTCGTCGACATGTTTGGCGCCGGCCTGCCTGTCGCGGCGTATTCTGACTATGAGAGCTTTGGCGAGCTGATCAAGGAGGGGGAGAATGGGTGTGGATTCGAGACGGCCGAGGATCTCGAGGCGGTGCTGAGACGGCTTCTCAGCGATGAAGGCAGAGACGAGCTCGCCTTCTTAAAGAGGGGGGCTGTGGAGGAGGGCCGGCTGCGGTGGGACACGGAGTGGGATCGAGTCGTTGGGAGGGTTGTCGGTCTGGTCGACCCTTGAGCTGTGTTGCTGTATTTTCGTACATCATCCGACTACGTAAACTTTCATGGGAGTCAAGATACTGTTTTGTCCCATGCGTCCGTTCCCTGTGCGGAGAATGGTGATCAAAGATGCGTAGAAGGCATGACAGGTGGGCTCTTGGTCATGCACCATGCTTGACGGGCATTAGCGCCCAACCCTGGGCAAAATGCATCTCGATGTGAACACGAAATCTTTGCTGATATGCCTCGAAACTCAGCAAAATTACATCCGTTCGTGGCGGGTGTGCAAATCGCAAAAAGTGATTCAGGGGAGGCTCGAACTCCCGACCTTCAGTGTGTTAGACTGACGTGATAAACCAACTACACCACCGAACCTATTGTTAGAGAAAGAGCCAAAAACATCATCTCATGTTGCCACAAATCCAAGGGGCCTCAGTCCGCTTTTGTTCGATGAGCTTGTGGGGGTCATGTTGATGGTGGGGGGCACGGCAACGACATCATCCCCATCTAAAGATACTGCACCTCTGGTAGCACTGTTGCATGACGCTTTATTCAAATTTCAGATGTTCTCAAAGGGAAGGGAAAATCCATAGAATGCTTTGAACCTTTGTTTGTCGGTTTTTACACATTTGTTCCGGCCGCTCTGTCCATCATGCTCGTAGTCTGCCTTGTTGGCCCATTTCCTGACCCTGGCATGAAACCAGGCCGCCTTCGTGGTACTAACAACGACTACGATGGTACGCAATATGTGACTGCCCAATACTATTAAGTCGTTACGGGTCTATTGGAAAGACTGTTTGTAGCCAAGCTATTGATGTATCAAACGGCGCGAGAGGCAGCCTGCAGCCTGTGGGCAGCCTCGCAAGGCATGCGGTGAAGCAGGTTGAAGGAAATAATAAAAGGACAGACTTTCTGTACTGTTGCCCAAACTGAACTCAACACAGACTCCATTTTTAATCCAGCTGACGCCAACGCTTTTGCCTGCTTTCTTCACCTGCTTTCTTCACCTGCTTCGATCGCCCCCTCCCAAACCCAACCGCCCGCACTATCACTCTCCAGAATGGGCAGCTTGACGATGACCGAACCTCCTGCTACTCTCGGTGACGAGGTTTACGTCAACATCATCGACAAGCTCCGAGAGTGCGGTATTGCTGACCAGGTTTCTCTCCCTCAACTTGTCGTGGTAGGTGACCAATCATCTGGCAAGAGCTCCGTGCTCGAGAGCTTGACAGGCTTCGCCTTCCCGCGTGCGGCTGGCCTCTGCACCAGATACGCGACTCAGATCACTTCTCGTCGTGACGACTCCGAAGGTATTGATGTATCCATCATCCCACACCCAAACTCCAGTGAGAGTCGCGCAGAACAGCTCAGGGGTTTTCGGCGTTCTATCAACACAGAAGATCTGGCTCTGGCCGAAGTGTTTGCCGACGTGAGTTGCTTGCCCTATTCATTCAAAGGCATTCATTTTACTCACTCCATGTCGAGGCAAACAACGCCATGGGCATCCGCGGAGACGGGGATGAACCTTCTTCGACAGACTTGACAACCTTCTCCGAGGATATTCTCAAGATCGTAATCAGTGGGCCTACCGTAAGCCAACCCACACGGGACGCTAACAATATCTTGACCATGTTAGGGACTGACATTGAGTGAACTCAGCAACAACATCTTACTATCATCGATGTTCCGGGTATCTTCCGCACCTCCACCGAGAATCTGACGACAGACAACGACATACTCCTTGTCAGGAACATGGTCATGAAATACATCACGGACCAGCGCACCATCATTCTTGCCGTTATTCCTTGCAATGTTGACATTGCAACACAAGAAGTCTTGACCATGGCCAAAGAGGTTGATCCGGACGGGGTACGCACCTTGGGCGTCCTCACCAAGCCTGATCTCGCCCCCGAAAAGGCCATGCAGCAAGCCATTTGCGACTTGATCCAGGGCCGGAAAAATCCACTGCGCTTGGGATACTACGTTGTGAAGAACCGTGGTTCCGACGATATCGGCAGCTCTCACAAGGCCGCTCAGCAGAAGTCGGAGCAGGTCTTCTTCTCTACGCCGCCGTGGGCAGACCTTCAGTCAACTCGCAGAGTCGGCACCACTGCTCTCTTGACAGCGCTAAGGGATCTCTTACGAAGCGTCACAAAGCAGGAGTTTAAGAATGTAGCTCTCGATGTGAAGAACAACCTCGCCAACAGGGAGGCTCGACTCGAAAGGCTCGGTCCGGCCAGAGATGGTTCGAATGCCCAGAGGCGGTGCCTTACTCAGATCAGCACCGCATTCCAAAGTATTGCTCAGAGAGGTCGCCAAGGTCTCTACAATGGAGTGGAGCTCTTTGCTAATGACCAGTCCCTGAAGCTCATCAGCCACCTTGTCAAGCTAAATGAAGCGTTCAGCAAGCAGTGCAATGACATTGGGCATACCCTGGAGTTTCAAGACCAAGACGTCGCAACGGTGGAAGCTTGCAAACGGGCAGATAAGGATTCATCAGATGAGGAATCATCAGATAAGGAATCATCAGATAAGGAATCACCAGATGAGGAATCACCAGATGAGGAATCAGAAGTGAGAGACTCACCTATGATGGACATGTTCCAGGGTCCATTCAAGGAACTTCGAGAAATCTTGCAGGAGAAGTTGCCGGTGGCCCCAACCAGCACCCGATTTACCTTGATGGAACAAATTGCGAGGATCTACGACTCCTCCCGAGGACCCGAACTTGGAACAGTATGTTGACGAGAACCCCGAGACCGATAAACTTGCACCCATAGCTAACATGAACACAATTAGTTTGGCGGCTCCGCTCTAGCAGAAGCCTTCCGACATCAGTCGCAGAAATGGGAGCCTTTGGCTCTGCGTTACACCAGCCAGGCCATCCGTATTGTACATCACTTCATCGTTGAGCTTTTGAAGGTGGTTTGTCCGGACGAGAGCATGCGCGGCCATCTCATGAGCATGGTCCTTCAACAGAAGTTGTGCAACTCATACAAACGCGCAATGAAGCATACCCAGTTCATCCTGGACATCGAGCGAAACGGCCCGCCCTACACGTTGAATCACTACTTCAACGAGAATCTACAGAAATGTCGCACGGCCAGACTTGCCGCCTCTATCAGAACACACTCTGTCTTACAGTCCTCAAGTTGGGATAAGCGAGGCGGTCAAAGTCGCAAGGTGGCCATCGATCCCTCGCAGCTGAGTCAGATCACGACGCACAAGTCAAACTCTTTGCAGGTTCACGAGGATATTCATGACATTCTGAAGAGCTATTACAAGGTAGCACGCAAGCGGTTTGTGGACGTGGTGTGCCAACAGAGCATCTTGTACTACCTCCTTGACGTCGGGGACGGCCCCCTGAACATCTTCACCCCTGAACTGGTCTCGGAGCTGGATGACAAGAAGCTGAATGCAGTTGCTGGCGAGGATTTTCTCACCCGAAACAATCGAGACCAGCTAGTGCGCGAGGTCGATAACTACAAGAAGGCAGCTGCTGTGCTTGAATTTGGGGGCTAGGTAAAGGCAAGGCCACTGATGCTGGGTCTACCTACACCGGCAATCCCTTGCTTCTAGACAGTTGTGCTTAGGTAGCTTAACATCATGAACAAGTGGATGGGAAAGACTCGATGCTGATGTTGTGGATGATGGTTTTTTGTAAGCATCCGTGAATGAGTAGCTACAGAACCCACGTCTTCTACCATCAGCACCAGTCACCCGTTTTCTTTTTGGCACAAGGGCATCTATCCTGGGGAACGTGTCACATTATCTTCTTTCTATTTTTCATGGCTGCTTCACTTTGGACAGCATCATGGTCCGCCCAGGCCAGCTCTATGGCCAACGCATCTCACCAGCGCGCCGGAAGTTGAATCCGGGGCAAATCATAGCTGGAAGTTGAGGGGCGGACAAAGGCTGCATCGAGCAGGGCAAATCATAATCTCATACACGACCGACATGATTGGTCAGGATCTACATTCCCCTCCTACCATGCCGTAATGTCCTCGACTTCTGCCTCGCCGAACGTGCTGCTCTTGGTTATCTTGCCGACGCCTTCCTCCTCGACTGACTGGCTCTCCTTGTCCATGATATCCGGCAAGACCTCTTTCAGAAAGGCGAGGACGTATTTGTTGACCTGCTCAAACTGCAGCAAGAAAGCATCGTGGCCTTCTGGACTGTCGATGCGCTCCAGCTTGCCGAGCTTGATGTGCTCGGCAATCTCCTCCTGCTCGGCAAAGGTGAAGAGGCCGTCGCTCTCAATGCCGAGAACGAGGGTGGGCTGCTCGATGAGGGCCAGCGCCTCGGCCACAGAATCCGCGCGACCTCGCGAGACGTCGTGCGTGTCCAGCTTGCGCGTCATGGCGATATAGCAGTTGCTGTCGAACCTCTTGACGAACTTGCCGCCCTGATAGCGCAGGTAGGACTGGGCCGAGAAGTACGTCGACGTTGGCAGTTTGTCGCCGCCGGTGAGGCTCTCCGTCTGGGGGCCGTGGAACTGCGGATCCGCCGTCGGCAGGACGGACGCGGCGTCGACGGTGGCCGGCGTGCCGATACTCGCCTGGCTGCCGCCGCTGTTGTGGCGAGACATGCCGGCGCGAGAGACGCGGTGGCCGTCGTTGTGGATGTGGAAGTGGGCGCCCGAGGGGGTCGTGGGCCGGGGCCTCTCGCGAATGACCTGCCTTTTTGAAGGGTCGGGGGTATTACGGCCGAAGCGCGACTCGAACGAGTTGCGGCTGCGGTAGGTCAGGAGGGCCGACATGCGAGCGGCACCAAGACCGGCAGCCGGGGGGTCCTCGAAGGTGTAGTAGCCATCCTCATACTTGGGATCGGCGTAGATGCTCTGGCGCTGAGCCTCGCCCCAGCTGATGCCCCAGGCACTGTGTCGACTGGAGGTGGCGATGGGGACAATGCAGCGGATGTAGTCCTTGCCAAAGTAAGCCCATTCGAGGACGAACATACCGCCGAGAGAACCACCAATGACAGCTGCTACTTGCTTGACGCCAAGTTCATCGAGGAGGAGCCTGTGAAGACTGCCGCACTGTTAGAGACACCCTCTCGTAGACACATGATATCGCGTGCGACTTTTCTCGGAGGTGGCGGGCAAATTCTCACTTGACATCGTCCCTGATGGTGGTCAGGGGGAATTCAGGGCCATATCGGCCCTTGGACGGATCACCATCCTTTGCCGTGACAGGACTTGCTGTGCCATATGGGCTGCCGAGGCTGTTCATGCAGACGACGAAGAATCTCGACGTGTCGAAGGACCTCCCTGGGCCGCCGAGCAAAGGACCCCACCAGTCGCTGACATCTGCGCTTCCCGTCAGGGCGTGGCAGATGACCATGGCATTGTCCCCATTGGAATTGAGCGTTCCCCTTGTTGTGTACGCCACGGGGACATTGTAGAGCGTCACCCCAGACTCGAGTGTGAAGGAGGGGATGATGGCGATTTGCTGCTCGGGAATGAGACCAGCGAACGGGTTCTCAGGCTGCGTTTGCGTTCTTTCTTGGAAGTATTCAGTCACTGGTCTTCTCAAACTATACTCCACGCCACGACCGTAAGATCAGGAGTGAAGAGTGGGACGGAGGATTGATACAGTGAGGTGAGGGGTGAAAGCACGAGCATGAGAATACTGACCGAATCGTGGCCGGTCATCGGCCTCCTGAGTTTGAACCGCCATCGTGGAAGGGACCCTGTCTTTCCAACAAGGCAGTGTTGCTATGCAGACTAAAAAGCCAAGTTGACGGAAACCGGCGGATCTATCCTCTACTATGCCAGGTGCTTCCGATGTACTACAAGTCTGTCACGTTGAGTCATTTGGCAACACAGCTTGATCGGGATGCCGAAACTGATGGAGCCAGAAGCGTCATCACGCAATCCAGACGGGATAGCCTCTTATTGGTTCTCAGCACGCATGAGTCAGCAAACAGCCGTCTTCCGGAGTTGCATCCTTGGGACTGTCTTGGGGACCTTGGTCAGTGTGCTCTGGCCAGCGAAAAGTCAAGTCCCCGGAACCTTGAGATCCACTCCACTGAGTTCAGCCTCGCCATTCGGCAGGCTCCTTTCTTTTTGGTCTCCACCTGCCCTTGCTTGCTCCTGCTCTGGCTCTTGCTCTTGCTCTGCGCGACGAATGGATTTCTTAGGCGGACCCCAACCGCAACTGCCTCGCAGCCATCGTGTCGACGACCACATCACAACCTCCCTCCACCTCAGGTTCGTCGAGGATCTCCATCACCTTGACCTCGCGCCTGCCTTCCGCTGCCTTTTCGCAATCTGGTGCAGCTGGTCGTGTGACGTCTACGACTTCTTTGCGACCTACCTAGGCAGCCGACCCGTGCCTTTATTCCGCCACACTCGGTCGCCAACGGAGCTTCGAAACCGCCCCGTCAAGCTTCGCGTTCCACTCCGATTTTCTTTGTCGACCCATTTCACCAATCCCCATACCGACACCAATATCAGCAGCCCAATCGCATGCTGTCATAACCTGTTGACCTGGTACGAGAACCCGTCGTCTTGTCGCGCGTCTCTCGACTCTGCCCTCCCTTACTGATCGCCAGGCTAGTCATCTCGGCAACTGCTGTCGACACGTACACATACGCATCTGCTCCTCTCACCAATGAGCCCGTGACCCGCCCATCGCCAGAGCAGCCTCACAATGGCTCCCGCCAAGCGCAAGCGACCCGATCAATCTTTCGACGGCAACCGACCCTCGCCCCACCGACCTGCAGATACCGCCATGGGTCAACGCGGTCGAGATGGCCACGATGGTGGTGGAAGAGGTGGCCGTGGTGGCGGCAGGAACGGCAGGAGGAACGATCGTCGCGACTCGACGCAGAACCAGGCTGGACAAGGCGCTCCCTACCACCATCATCAACAATACGCTTCTTCACCGACGACCTCTCGCCACCAGACGCCACGAGCACCAGCCGCCGCCGCCGCCGCCGCCGCCGCCCCGCCTGCTCCTCCTGTGGAACAGCCCCCTCCTGCCGCACCTGCGCCAGCAGCGACTCTCCCGGCACCGATTTCATCCAACTACCCCTATGAGATTCTCACCGATGACAAGATTGCGTCCTGGGACAGCGGTTCGAGGCAAGCTCTCATCGAACACGGCGTGCAGTCAAGACAGGATGTCGACATCACCGAGCTGTCCAGCCTTTTCCAGGAATTCGTGCAGTCAGTTGCCGAATACCGCCTCAACCCTACTGATGCCGGCGCCTGTGTCAAAGAGATCCTTGGCCCGGAAACGAAGGAGGTTATTAAAGATTCTTACTCGTTCGAGCCACACACGCTCTTGCTGGACACGATAACCATCATCATGGACAACCAACCCGACCTTTGTATCCCGGATTTTCGGGACTTCCTCATTGCGACGGCCATATCGCCGACGCTCATCCGCCAAGTGCTGGATGCCCCTCTTCTTCAGAAACTCGGCCTTATCCGGGAGGTTTTTGGCAAGATGGCCATTCGTCACTCCACCAACATGCTTTACCGGCAGGCCAACTACAACCTGCTGAGAGAAGAGTCGGAAGGTTACTCAAAACTGGTGACCGAGCTATTTTCATGCGTTGATGACTACGACACACCCACGACCAGGGAGGCCGAGGCTGCTTTCGAGAAGATCAAGGGGCTTATTGGAACCTTTGATCTCGATGTTGGCAGAGTGCTTGACGTCGCCCTCGATGTTCACGCCACGTCTCTAGTCAAAGCCAGCAAGTTCTTCGTGAAGCTCCTGCGCGTCAGTTCATGGTGGCCTCGGAGTAACACGCCTTTCGATGCCATCATTCAGGGTGGCCTTCCCGACTGGGCTCTTCCTCTCCCCTCCGAACTGGATGAGTCTGCTATTGCCGAGGTGAGGCGCCAAAGGGACATCGGATTCTGGGAAAGAGCACGGGAAAAGCAGATCCAGGCCTTTTTCGAACTCGGTGGCCGACGAGCGTCAGAGCAGGATCTCGAGCGCGCTGCAGCCGATACTGCTGGCGCCGCGACTGAAGGCGAGGCCCTGAGATCGTGGATCACGGCCACCCGCACGCTTCCCCCCCAAGGGAATCGTGTCGCTGCACAACTTTTGGGCTTCAAACTTCGATTTTATGCGTCCGATTTCAGGGAAGGGCAAGCTCTCCCTGCCAACCTGCTTTACTTGGCAGCTCTGCTCATCAAGATTGGCTTCATTTCTCTGATCGACCTCTACGCACATCTCTTTCCTTACGACGATGACATGCATTCCTTCCGAGACAAACGGATCAAGCAACTCGAAGAAAAAGAACGCGAAAGCCGCGGCGAGGCTAGCAAGAATGCTCTCCTAACCGCTGGTGCACTCTCTGACGACACCCTGCCCCCTCCAGTACGATCCAGGGATACGACCACCAGACCGAAAGCAGCCTCGAAACCTGACCAGGCGGAAGGCGCGGACAAGAAGGAAGAAGATGAGCCCCATGAGCAAAAGGGTGCCCTGGTCATCAGCCTTCTGACCATCGGGGCCATCCCCGAAGCTCTCTTTCTGATCGGCCGCTGGCCCTGGCTGCTACAAGGCTACGCCGACATCACAAGCCGGGTGAACAGGATCTTGGAGTATTCCATCGACAAACTCTACCAAGAAACCCGACCCACCACAACATCCTCCATGGCGTGCCCCCCGAAGAAGGTGGCCGATTCAGACCAGAGCGGCGTCACGAAAGGTTCAGTCCGGCGATCCGAAATCCCCATTCGAAAATCTATGCGATGGCCATGGCCAGATGGCCGCCTCGGCGTCAGTGATCAGCACTACAGGTTCTACTGGGACGAATGGTCCGACAACGTTCCAGTCTGCCAAACAGTCGACGACGTATTCACCCTTTCCTCGTCGCTTCTCAACATTGCAGGCGTCAACATTGGCAAAAGCGAGCAGCTCCTTGTCATGTTGGCGAGCATTGGACAGAAGAGCCTGGCAGAGGATCAGTCGAAACACAACCTAGACCGGTGGCAGGACCTCCTCCGCCGTATCCTGGTGCCTGCTCTGAGCACGTCAAAGGGTGCTCCCGCGACAGCCAACCTTGTCTGGTCTCTGCTGAAACAGTACCCTATTGCTACTCGGTATAGCATCTACGCAGACTGGTTCGAGGGGGCCCCCAACCGCGGCTCGGAAGTACGTCGAGCCGCCATGGTCAAGGCCTTTGCCGACACGAAGTCTAAGGCACAAGGTGTCATGAAGCGTATCTCTAAGGATAATGCCGTGGAGATGGGAAGAGCCCTCGCAAAACTCACGCATTCCTCCCCCGGCGTTGTTTTCAAGGTCGCACTCGAGCTAATGATGTCTTACGGCAATCTGAGTGACGTCTTCGCAGAGTGTGTCCGCTTCTTCACCGACTTAACCAAGGACGTGATGATCTGGTCGCTGCTGTCTGCCCTCGGCAGCAATCAGCGGAGTCGTACACAGGCATCCTACATCCTGTCCATCAGCCCATGGCTGCTTGAGCTGTCGAAGCTTACGGGCAAGCTCTTCAAGCGTTATCGAGAGCTGGACGCGACACCCATCCTTCGCTATGTGCATGACCAGCTGCTACATGGTAACTCGACAGATTTGATCATCCTCTCGGAGCTGGTTGATGCAATGGGCGGTATCGTCAACACTGCCGATATCGGATATGACGAAGTCATCGCCATGTCCGGCATGGCCTTGCTTCAGCGACGAACGTTGATCAGCCTTCAAGATCGTCGCTTTGAGCCAGCTGTCATTGCGAGCGCGAAACGCCTGACGCATGCCCTTGTTGACTCTCGCCTAGCTGGACGTCTGCTAGTTAACATTGCCCAGTTCAGACAGTCTGCTACTTTCAGACTCTCGGACGACGGCGCGCACGTCAAATACCTTTCGTCACTTATGGACAACAGTCACCAGATCTTGGTTCAGTATCTTGATCTCTTGCGCGCGAACCTTGAGCCTGCCGAATTTGACCGACTCGTGCCCAGCATCAGCCAACTCATGGCGGAATTCGGTCTCGACGCTAGCTTCGCCTTCTCCATTGGCCGCGAGAGTCTTGCTGCTCACATCTTCTCCAAACCAACAACCGCGCCAAAACAAAGTTCGCAATCAGCGCCAGATGCTGAAGGCGATGTGTCCATGGGCGATGATGCGATAGCCACCGAGCCTGCCCCGGACACCACGAAACCCGAGACACCCGCTCCGGAAACGCCAGGGGAAGCTCATGTTACCGCGGCCACTAGTTTTGATGCACTGAATCCCATTGTCGAATCCCTTCGCTCAACAACACCAGAAAGCGCCTGGCAAAAGATCAGTATTGAGTTCTTTGCCATTTTCTGGGCCCTTCAGCTCGGTGATCTTGGGGTTCCTTGGGCACCTTACCATGCTCAGCAAGCTCGTCTGCAAGAACAGTACCGGCAAGTCACGAAAGATCGCAAGCTTTTGCAAGCCCAGAAGAGTGCAAAACAAAAGGAACTGAAGGACACCATGGATACTTTCATCAAGGAAAGCACCCAACAGTCCGAGAGAGTCGCCAAGGCAAAGGTCCTCATCACCAAGCGTATGGACACCTGGTTCATGGGTGAGCCGCTTAAACCTAACGGTGTTTCTGATGCCATCCTCGAACAATGTCTCCTTCCTCGAATCATTCTCTCCAAGATCGATTCCGAGTACTCTTTTGCCCTCATCAAGTACATCCATGAACTCTCGTGCCCTAACTTCCGTCTCATGGCACTGTACGACCGCCTCTTCAAGGCCAACAGGCTGCGCGGCATGCTCTTCACTTGCACTGTACAGGAGGGCGTGTACCTCGGTCACTTCTTCCACCTCATACTGCGCGAGCTCAACAAATGGCACAAGTCCAGCGCCGACTACGAAAAGGAGGCCATTGGCAAGAGCAAGAGGTCCGGTGGCTACCTTGGGTTTGCGACTGCATTCGATGAAGAAGGTCACCCGACATCCCACCTCGACCACGCAGAGTTCCAGGACGTGCTGTATGGGTGGCACAAAAACATCAACTTGGCCCTCAAGGCCTGTCTTTCTGGCACCGAATGGACTCACATCCGCAACGCCATCTCATTCTTAACCGAGGCCCATGAAGACTTCCCCGCGGTCACGTTCATGGGCACCCAACTCCAGAGCCAGCTTAAGACTATCGTTGCACGCGAAAAGAATCTCAGAGGCGATCTGTGGCTTACGGCACAGCGCGTCCTGGGCAACATGGCTAAGATGGAAAAGACTTGGATTGCACCGCAAGCCTTCCGGACAAACTTGGTATGCACGATCCCAACAAACTCTACTACCGCGGCCACCACTAACCTTTTGGCGATACAGTCCACGCAAAGCGCTGCTCAAGGCAATGAGGACGAGCAAGCATCCAGCTCAGGCGGTAGTCTCCGAGCCACTGCACCAGAGTTTCGACCCTCGTAAGTTCAGCGCACATACCCAAGGAGATTCCGACAATTCTGACGATTTCATCAGACCCCAGAACGAGGACGGCGAAGTGCAGGATGGGAAAGCTTCTTTTCCGCAGCGTTCGACATCGACTCGAAGGGAAGCCAAAGGTACTCCTCAGTCTAATCAGAGGGATTCTCCCCGGCTTCCGGTTTCTACGCCGAGTGGCCCGAAGCCCATGCATGGCGCGTTGTCTCACAACCGGTCCTCTACACCGAACCCGTCGGAGACGCTGCCTCATGCTCCGGGTTCATCGAACAGGGATCCAAGACACCCGAATATGCCATCAAACCGAAACGCGTCCAGTCTTCCCCGCGGACCAGGTCTTCCACAGCGACCCCCTGGCCCTATCCCAGAACACCAGCCATTGAATCGCTTTACACCAGCAGGACCTAATGATCGCCGAGATGTCAGGGACCATAGAGACCCCCGCGCGCCTAGAGACAGCCGAGATGCCCGCGAATCCCGAGACCAACGCGACACCAGAGACTCCAAGGAGCCCAAGGGTGGAGACGTTTCTCGACAAGAAAGTAGCCGTGAGAACTCAAGACCTGAGCGCCGCGGCCCAGATTTATCTTCGAGAGATAGTGGTCGGCTGTCCGAAGGCGATCGACCTCCTCGCCGCGACCATCTTCAAAGCGGTCGAGAAGCCGAAACGTCGAAGGAGAGGTTGCCGCAGAGCACCAACCAAGGCCCTGACGTCGACAGGTCCGGTCGTGAGGCTGGGACACCCGTGGGTGGCTCTACGGCAGCAATCGAGCCGCCCATCAATCCTGCGCGTGCAGCCTTGTTTCAGAACGACACCCCCTCCCGTACCGAGCGACCTGATCGTGAACGATCTCGAGCGCGGGACGGTGAACAAAGAGGAGCGCAGCGTCATCAAGGGCCGGAAGGGCCGGAGCATGACCGTTCAGAAATCATGAACCTTGAGCGACCCGTTCTGTTCGGCGATGGGCGACAGGAGCCATTGCCCCGACAACCGCGCGACGATCCTCGTGAACGAGATCGTGCACCGCGAAAAGACTCACCTGCACGAGGTGGCCGTGTCCACCCCGACCGACTTTCCTCAGATCCCTTCAGAGACGCGGTCCGGGAGGAGCAGTTCGGCCGCCCTACTCATCCTACAGATGCCCGGAACCCTAGGAACCCACGGGACTCCAGAGACCCCAGAGACCCCAGGGATCACAGAACAGACGATCCCAGAGCTTCGTTCCAAAGAGGCCCTGAGAGGGACAGTGCATTTAGTGGCTTAGACAGCAACACCACGCGGGAAGCCTTCCTTTCCAGGGCCGAACGCGACAACGGGCGGCCCAAGCAAGACGACCAATATGGACGCCTCAACAGCAACTATCCGATTGCCTCAGTCGTTGATGCCCCTTCAGGCCCTAGAGGGCGAGGCGCACGACCGAACCCGAGGAACAACTTCAACACACCGCCTCCACCACCGCCCCGCGGTGATAGCCGCCTTCCTCGTACCGGTAGCCCCGGCGCCTCCACTGCTGATGATCGACACCCTCCGGCGGGACCGTCGTCAGGCCGAGGACATCGCGGTCAGAATGCCTCGGGTTCTACACCCAACTCGAACGCGGTGACACCGTCAGAGCGATCATGGCAGGGGCCTGTCGACACTCCGGTCTCCGCATCTCGGCCCTCGGACAGTGCCACAGCTGCTCCCGGCGTGCATCCTGATCGTTTGGCACAGATGGGTCCACCGCCACCTGTGTCCGTTGGGGACGCTCATTCACGTCAACCCACAAGCACCCCAGACCGGCCGCTGCCTTCGGGTCAAGGATCCCATCATATCCCTTCTGGGAACTTCAACGGGCCGACCCCTGACTTTGCAACTCCCACCGGGCCCGCCTCAGGAGGTGGCCGAAAGCAGGGTGGCAGAAGACAGCTTGAGGGTATCAACAGCACACTGCAACAGGCCCAAGGCAGACCTGATCCTGTCAAGGGCACGGCCATCCGAGGCAGGAGCAGTCGGACTAATCTGGCCAACTCGGATGCTCAGATTCTGACGGGAGGGTCGCCGGTGTCGGCGCCAGCCCACGAAGAGCACCAGGATCCTCTTCAGTCGTCTGACAAGAGGCCCTATGAGGGCGACGATCATGGCCGGGGCGAGCACGAGCGCGGTCGTAGGGAGCGCGATCGCTCTGAACGATCTGGTCGACCATCTAGGAGAAGCAGCAGAGAGCGTCAGCGTAGCCCTGGAGGCCACGAGCGGGAGGGTAAGGACAGTCGCTCACACCGGGACCGACGTTCGGGCGCTGCAGGCCATGGCTCGTCCTCTCGAGACGAGCATGAGCCCAGACGTTCTACGCGTGATCCGAGTGGCGGCCACCCCCGGGAGTCGCAGACAGGCGCGCTGCCTCCGAACAATAGGGACGGCGCCCCCCGCGATTCTCGTCATCGAGGCGATCGGGGTGATATGGGACCAGGAGGTCTCGTGGCGGAGGAGTGGAACGGGAGTGCCTCAAGGCACCAACGGAGCGGGCAGAGAGACTCTGTGCTCAGACCGCCGGACGATCGTCGCGACCCGCGGGACAACAGCAGGAAACGGAGGAGTGAGGACGCGAACGGGTTCTCAGTGGAAAAGAGGCAGAGGCGTTAGGAACTGCCTCAAGTCCAGCACTACCGAAATCACCACTATTAGGTGCTTCGATATTGGACGGTGCTACATCTCGACGGTGGCCGGTGGCCGGCAGCCGAGGCGGCGTGCAAGGACGGAACCGGACGCTCGGTGCTAGATCGTCAGCGCTGGAGCGGACCGAAGGACGGAGTGGTCGCGTCAACGAAACGGAAAGAATTTGCTACCAGTACCTATTTTACTTTGTTCAGTCGCAGGCCCCGAGGCCCCGGATTTCACGACAGGTCTCGAGGGGTTGATTCAACCATACATGTTTCCGCCGAGCGGAGGCGGGCGACGACTCCAGTCGTTTTTGTCACACTATTATTCAGCGAAATTCAGTCTCCTCTTTATGGAATCACTTCAAGATACCCTACTCAGCAACGTTTTTATGATATGACTAGAAGTGGCAGGCAGAGGCAGGCAGGCAGGCAGGCAGGCAGAGCAAGGGGTGGCGATGACTTGCTGGGGTGATGGACCGCTTGCTGCCTGGAAAAAGAGGTGTTGTGAGGTTGGACGCTGTACCATTACCATGTACGATGTGTACCACCATGTCATTGCTTGCCGTCACGGCATGAAAAAGGATGAAGGGGAAGGAAGTGGTGAGATGGAAGGTTCACGTGAAGATGTAACAAAACAGGATCATAGAGAGAATGAAAAGGGTGTGGCGTACGCTACATCGATGGAACGGTTGACTGCTGCTACCGCGGGGGAGCTGCGAGCAGGCCATGTTCTCTTTCATGGACGTGATCGTGGAGAGGACTAGGCAGGCAGTAGGCTGTTGGGATTGAGTGCATTTACACACGGGACATGTGGCAACGCTGTGTACACGATGCATCGTGGCTGAAATCATCAGTGAGTGACCAGGCCTGAGGGACATCCCAGCTAGCACAACGCGAAGTTGAAAGTAAAGGTCAACAGACATGTCCGGCCGGCCATGACAGCAACCAACATGGAATTTAGGACCTCGCACGTCTGCAGCCCAAACGCCACCTCTGTATAAGGTACATCGAGAAAGGAGATCTAGGTAAGGGAAAAACCCCGCAACGCCAGCACATGCACGCTCATGACCAAATCCCCCTTCATCACAACAAGCGATCGATCGCCGCCCCCCCCGAGCCTCACTCAATCTGGCTGCCACGCACGCTGCGCCCGGAATGGCACGCCCGCACGTGCTGCGCGGCCAATGATGACCAAAAAACCCACCACATCAAGCGACGGAACCAGACACGCCCCTCACCGTCCCTTCGAGATCTCCGGTCCCCAAACAGCCCGAAGTCAGCCAAGGCACGGAATCACGGCAAACAGAGATCTTCAATCGCGATCGCGAGATGCGGAAAGAGGACCTTCCCGCTGCCTGCCGCCCATTCTGCACGCCCCTGATGATCACGATGAGCATCATTCGCATGAAACCGCCACATGCGTAATAAAGAACGCACGTCTCCCGAAAGCCGCCCATTTCGAATCCGTCGGGGACCAACAAAAACGCGGTTTGCACAAGTCGTACTCCCTCTCTCTAACAACGAAGTGCAGCGCTAATGGCCGTGGTAAAGATCGGCGCGCCCCAGGCTGCGAGTCGATCCTCATCTCTGGGCAAACGAACCGATGTGGGTACGTACCCTGTTTTCTCTCCTGGCTCTCGCGCGTGCACGCCTCAATGTGACAAACACGGCTGGAAAAAGACGGGTACAATGATGGAATAGCAGTGGACCCGAACCCAATCGATGAGTTGGGGTAACCTCGTCTTCAATCTGGCGTTTCCGATAGTGGCATGGTGATGATGTGTGTGGCAGGCTTGATGTCAACGCCCGTCACCCACCAATCCAGCCGAGAGAGCTCACGTTTGGCGACGTTCTAGAAAGCGGGAGCGGTGGGGCCAGCAGCGTCAGATTGATGAAAAGTGGCTGCGGATATGCGGTCTCTTCCAACGAACGTAGGAATCTAATCGACGGCAGGCACAGACGGGTGTGTCTCTAGAGGTCAAAATCGAGACCGCGGGCCGCGAGCCCCTTGTTCCGCGCCAGCACGGCATCGACGAGGGCGCGGCCGGGGAAGTCGATGATGACGACGCCGGTGCGGCCGCCGGTGCCGGTTTCGCTGCCGCGATCGAGCCAACGGCCCGTCTGGTCGTTGATGCCCTCGACGGAGCCATTGATGCCGCCAGCGGCGGCCTGAATGGGCAGCACGCCGACGGTGGCGCTGAGGTGGGCGAGGTAGAGGGCGGCGTTGACGTCGTTGGCCGGATCGGCAGCGCTGGTGAGGGCGTGCTCGACGGCGTCCCACTTCATGTACAGGTGCTCGAGGCTCGGGATGATCCAGAGGTCCTCGAGGATCATGTCCTTGGACCCCCAGACGAGACCGTGGGGCCCGGACTGGGGCGCGGCAAAGTTCTGCAGCAGAAGGATGCCGGAGCGCAGGGTGCCGAGCGTGGGCAGCGGCCAGAAGGCCTTGGCCTGGGGTGCGTAGAAGCGGTGCTTCTGGCCTTCGGCTTCGATGTGCTGGAGGAAGGCCTGCTCAAACGTGATCGTGTTGGTGCCGTGCGGACGGCCTTCTTCCTTGAGGCGCATGATGATGGCCTCGCTCGGGAAAGCATCGAGGAAGGCGGACACGGTGGTGAGGACGTCGACGAAGGAGTAGCCGGTGAACATCTCGGCGTGGTAGATCTGAATAGCATCGTCGACTAGACGGCCGCGAACGTCGAGGTAGCGCATGCCAGCCCGCAGCTGCGCCGACAGGTTGTTGTTCTGACATTGGAAGAGCTCATCGCGAATGTCAAAGGTGAGAGTGTCGTGCGTGCCCGGTATGGAAAGACTCGTGATATTGGCGTCATCAGGGATAGTCTTCATCCAGTCTGGGTGCAGGGCCTCGTCGACGTCAAAAGAGTATTCGGAGAGATAACCGCGGTAGCAGTTGTCTTTGCTGTAGACAAAGGCGCATGGTGAGAGCGAGATGAGATCGGAAAATGTATAGAGCAGCAGGAGAATGCCAGAGAAGGTGTAGAAGATGGCCCAGAGGAAGCGCCGTGACCTGGGTAGAGCCATGGCAGGGGGCAACACTGTTTACCAAAGGGTGTTTGCCCGTGGTTGAAGAGGAATTGCCAGTCTGCGATGAGTTTTTGTGGCAGCAGCGGTTGGTGTAGGCAGCAGCTTGAGTGGAAGAGGGACGCAGCTTCTTTTCAGGTTCGAGGCCCGCCACCTAAAACGCTCGAAAGATGCAGCAACAGCGGCGAATGGACGTGACAGGCTTTGCACAAAAACAAAAAGACAGGATATGATACAATGCTGTGGAAACAACGAGTGCCGAATGTTCCTCCCGATTCAAGTGGTAGCAAGTCGAAAGGCCCTCTGAGATGGCGATGCAGTGGCTGGTGTATTGAATGTCGTCGCTCAGATGTTGATTGACCTGCACCCGGTTCAGCCGACCCAGTTGGTTGACGGTGGCAGGTGACATGGATGGAGGCCCCGCAGCCAGTGACCAGCGCACGGGGTTCGCTCCTTTCCTTCGAGGCCGTCTGACTGGACGGTCGCGTCATTGGTATAACGCAGAAAGGTTGATCCGAACCACGCCTGTCGCCAATGCGTGCACAATGCACAATGCACAATGCACACCCTGAAGAAGCCGTTCCGGCCTCGACCCCGCCGTAGGTGTCATCCGCCCCCTGTAACCTGCTGGCTGCTGCAGGCGGACGTCGGCGGGCGGGTGCCCTGACATCACCGGCTCCAGCGCCCTCTGGCCCCCCCGAGAAGTTCCCAATTTCGGGTTATTGGCTTCGGGGCCATCGCCGACCGGCGACCTGGGCATCCGGGGTCAGATTGACGGTGCCATTCGATGTTACGATATTCGACTCACGCCGTCGATGGAATGCTTGACGAGATTTTTGTCTTGTTACTCAATGGGTTCTGGTCCATGATTTTTTTATTGTTTTTTTATTGTTTTTTCGCACGACGTACTCAAGCCTGACTGACTCTGCTCTCTCGCGGAATCCCCCCACAGTTGGCGCCTCGCCCATCGTCAGAAAGCCCACTCGACACCACACACCCACGCGCCACGCCAAACAGTCGACGGCAGTTGACGACAGTCAGAACGAGGCGTCCTCAAGGTATCCCACATTCCCGATCCGAGGCCCAGATCGAACCCCCAATCTGTTGGGGGACGCGGACCACCCACCGCGTTCCAAACCAGTCCTGGAGCTAGAGAACTATGCAGCAAGCGTAGGATTAGCAAGCTCCAGCCTGTTACACCCACCCAGCGACGAACGACCACCAGTTCGTACTCTTGGTTCAGTAGGCGGCATACATGTACCCCCCTCCCTCTCTGACACGATGAAGCACGGCCTCCACGCAGTGGCCAGCGCAAGAAGCTCTCCGGTTTCAGAACACTGGTGTCATCCGCACGGCTCTCGTGTGCCGGTCTATCGTCGATCGCTGTTCGGTGGCCGTTGCCAGAGCCGGATTGGTCTGGACAAGTTCGACGGCGAAAGTTATCACGCTTTGTGATCTGCCGTTGCCATCGTGTCAGAGCTCAGCCGTCAAAAGCGGGTGACAGCGTTCGCTGCCTTGATTCGAGAGTCTGAATGGCAGTCCCTTTTGGGGCGGTGGCTGCGGTTGTGAAGATGCTGTGCTACGCAACGTGCAGCCGACACCATGACAGCCTGTCGTGTGTTGCGGGGAAAGCTGGGCCCTGACACATGGTGGCACGAGAAGCGTCGTGATCACCAGCAATGTTGACCTCTGGGCGCTGAGCCGAGGTCTGCTTCAGAAAATCACATACTGATGCGCAGCCCAACGTTTTCAACGTGACAAGAGTGCGGGGAAAGGGAGTACAGAACGATGGCAGAAGCGCATGCCACTTGGCGAAGGGCCGATAGGGAGAGCTTATTGGTGTTTCTGCCAATTGATATGGGCGCGCCAGCCCACTACCAAGTTGCATTCCAGATCCAGATTTCCTCCGTCTTGTCTACTTCTTTCCTTTCTGACCTTTGGCTCGGAAAGCTCAGAATAAATGCTGCACCAGCCGTTGACGCTGTCGATATGTCATGGCACCGACATGTCGTGGCACCGTCATTGACTCAACGTGCAGGCTCTCAGCGTGCTTGCGGGGCCACCGTGATGGCCACTAACCAGAGCCGCACCAGTGGAAGGAGGCTCTTTTGTGGGTGGGTGCATGCCCCGGTTGCAAGACGCGAGACGCCATGGACGCCTCTCGGGCTGAAGGGAGGGTGTTGTCAACAGATTCTGGGAAGCCATTGACGAATGGCAGAACAAGATGGCACCGCGGATTGATTGGCTTGAATTCAAGACAAGAAGGAAGAGGGTGTGTGGTGGTATGCATGCAGAGATGGCTCACTGATACGAGGACCCCTCAAACCCCCAATCCATCAATCACATGGGTGTGATGCTCTCTAGCAGTCATGCAGCGACTGCAGCATCGACTGCATGAGCAGAAAAATTGAGGGTATTCGGACTGCAGGGCCTGGTTGTCGTCGTCATGATGTGTGGCTGGCTCTTCGTCATCAACAACGCTTGACCTCTTTCACGTATCCAAGCGACCGTGCGAAACGTCGCTTCCGTGACGAGACAGGTTTGGGTCTCAGAGTCTGTGTGTGGCCGGGTCAACGGCGAATGTAGGAGAGAGAAAATGAACAGGTACGATGCTACCACAAGGCGCTACAGCGGCGTGGTAGACTGGTTCATCAGATCATGTCCAACATCTGCGTGGCCAGCGAGATTGCCAAGGTCGGTCCTGTTCAAGGACTGCTGCCAGGGGTGGGAGGCGTTTCTAGGCTAGTGGTTCAGAAAACGAGGCAATCGGGCGGGCTGTTAACGCTGGCACCCCTGCAATTAGCTGGACGCGCAATGAGGCTTGTATGCGCTATTCCCAATATTCACTGATCAGTTTCTACGGCTTGTCCGTTGTGGTCTGCAGGCCAGGCCAATATCTACAAAGACGACCGGAATTGGCACCAGCGCCGTGTGGTCGGGGAAAAGACGCATGAACCCTATTCCCTTGACGATGGCACCCATGCCCATGCTATTGTTATCGTGGGGATGGGAGCTGAGGCGTGCTGAGGAATGTGATCCCTGGGGAAGATCTGGGGGTCGGCAAGTATTGTCTACAAGAACGTGGGCGCAGACGGAAGAAAGAATGATTTTAGGGATACGATGCAATCGAGCTGCGGGCGGCAACGAGCTGGGCATGGAGTGTAATCAAGACCCATTCCAGTCATCGTAAACAGCTGGAGTTCGCCTGCGATGGGTGCGTCAGGTGGGGGGTATGGCGACTGCTCAGTAGGCGGTCTCTCAAGTTTTCGAACGAAGATGGGGACGGGTGTGGTGGCAGAGGGATTGAGTTTGAGAGTTTCCCGTATTTTTTTTTTGTTCGGCCAAGGGCTCGGATTGTCGTCGGTCCATGTGATCCGAGTGCAGTCGCCCAGGAGCTAGTGATGAGGCTGGAGATGAGACGAAGACCAGGACGATCTGATTGACAGGACAAACAGAGTCGACAGCTGAGGGCTGATGGTCTCCGATTGCAGAACATCAGACGGTGGACCACAGGGCCCGGAGAGGTGATTTCCCATACTTGGCCTACCGACGTGGCTAACGACTCCGGCCAGCAATAGTGCACTGAGGTGGTTAGGAGCGATGATCGAGATTAATGAAGGAGGCAAATTGGGTGGGTGCGTTCAGCCAGATTGATACCCATAGCCAGGACATCTGTCACTCGGTCAGCTCGTACCGTCGACGATGATCATCCGTCGCCAGGCGCCGGTGGTGCTTGGCGGCGATTTAGCGAGGTGGGGGGTGAGGTCGAGGGGATTCGCAAGAGGCTGAGAGAGTTGGGCGAGGGAGGAGGACAGAGTAGCCCCTCCGGATGACACGGCAGTAGAGCATCCCGAACGGCAAGTGCTGCAACAAGAGGCACGAAATGCCCTGTGCGGCAGTACTTTCTGGTGTTGTTTACGGGGTGACGACATGATCTAGGGGAGGGGGGGGAGGGGGCCTTGCTCACCCGCGCTAATTTCCGCTTGGCGGGTAGTCCGGTGTTCAGGGGCAAGCCTGCGAGCAAGAGGATGGGCCCTCTCTGTGTGGATGGGGAAAAAGGAGAAAAAAAGTGAGTTTCCCCATCGCGTTTCTTAGTGACTACATTCCTCACCAGATCAGGTGCCTCGATTTTGCAGTGCTCAAAAGTGTGTGTGACCATTTGCGGCCGAGCTGTTGCGAAGTATAGACAGTGACTGACAGCAGGGCTCAGGAGGTCCCAGACCAGAAGGTAATGCCATGGCGGAGGAGAAAGCAGGCAAAGGCACGTTATCAGACGGATGCACTGGCGAAAAGGAGATGCGCATCGCGCATCGTACTTCGTGGTGGGTAGGTGCCATAGGTACCTAGGTAAAGTACCATACAGGTAAGGTAGGGAGGGACGGTAGCTCGCTGTAGACCCACCCCTTCGCTGCTGGCTGGTCGGCTGCCAAGTCAGTATCTCTCTGACTTTTGCCACAGCAGGCACATGTAGGTGCCCCGGGCGGTTCAGGTGCAAACGTTTTTGCCCTGTGAGTTCGCTCTATTGGCAGGTATTCACTACCAGAGCCAGCATCGTGCCTGGCAACTCTGCCCCCACCCCCTCCTGCCGTCTCGGTGCGTTCTATATGTACATAGGTACCTTCCGCTGGAAATTGTGGACCGACAACAGTAGACGGTGGATTGTGGATCTTTTGATTGTGGATCTCTGATCGTGGATGAACCCGCCTGCCTCCTACTTTTGCTCCCTCCTCCTCCTCCTGTTCTTCCGCTCCCTGTGTATGCCGTTTCCCATCTTGGTTTCCTCTCGTTCTCTTCCCCTTCGCCAACCTGCACCATCGCCTCCGCCTACCTTGAGCACAACAGACCGACTCTGGAGAAACGACCGAGACCTGCGTCCTCCTTATCCTGCAACGACAGGATCAGGCCTGTCCCCCGTCTACCAGGTCCACCAGTACGACCCACGACGTGGGAGCCACCCTCTGCCTAGCCCGAGCCCTGGACAGCTGGACGGAGCTTGTCCATCACTGTCGCACAACGCTCGCAGCCCACGCCCCATGCTCCCTGCCTAGCGTCGCGTCTGGTCTCCGCTTCTTCTGTGCTAGGTCGCTCCCGGTGCCTCTGGGCAACAGACACAAGCACGACGAACAGGTTATCGGTCTCCCAACTGTCGCTTTAGGTCCACCTCCACTTCCCATCTTTCACTCATCCATGTGCGTGTGAGGTCCCATTCGTTTCCTCACCTCGCCTTTGTTCACTATTCTGCCACTCGCTTTAACTTTTGCTTGTCCGCTGCCTTGCTTTGCTTGCGACGCTGCTTCGACTTTCTTTTTCACCCAATTGCTCGCCTGGCCCCGCTGCCGCCAGCCTCCGCGCCTCGCCCTCCCTGTCACCCTCTCCTCCACCAACAATCCCGACTCGGCTTGCCTGCCAGTGTGTCGTGCCCTGTCTCTCCAACTGCGTCTTCAGACACGCCCGACTCTCTCTCTCTCTCTCTCCCTCGCCCTCGCCCTCCCTCGGCGTCCAGCATCATCACGGCGAAGACGACGACGACAACAACACGCCTAAGGGATACGCAAGCACACCTGCTTCTCCACGGCCACCCGACCTGCCGCCTGAGACCCGTGTTCCGAACGACCCTAGCAACCAAACGGCTAGCAATCCGGCCTAGACTCCTGATTCTAGTCACCCGTCTGCTGGCCATCGACCTGGCTATTCTGCTGGGAGGACTCGTTTTATCTTTCACGCTGCAACGGTGAAAGAATCGGCATCACCAAAGCATTCACTTGCCTGGTGTCATGGGAACTGCTGGCTGCACTGCGTCTCGCTTTTAGACTTCCGAGCCCCACGCCCCGATTCGAGCCTCCGCTGTCATCAATTTCTTCGATGCCAGTGACGAAGTGTTGATTGTTGCGGCCCACGTACGTTGGCCTCTGCCCACTCCCCGAACTACTCACGACTGGTACCGCCACGAGACGAGAACGAGACTGACCAGGTGATCCTTCCAGAATTAGCATCGACACACCAGAAATCATGGACTCTTTGCTGCGCACCCTCCAAATCATGGGCCTCGCCGCCCTGCTCATGCCATTGTGGACACACTCCGGACAAACCCCTAATGGCGTCGTGCGGCGCGACACGTTGAGGCAGAGCCTATGTTCGACTGTCAACACAGCAACGATGGCTTCCAGTATGTCCAGATGTCCCGTCCAAACTCATACAATGCTGACCAGTCTCTCCAGACTACAGTCAATGGCAGAGCCTCGGCCTCTGTTCTGACTACTGCATTCAGAAAGACTCTGCCTTTGCCATTGTACAATACCAGTTATGCTGGTGTTCCGATGTCCAGCCGGCTGCGGCCAGCGTCGAGAGCATCGACAACTGCAGTCAAGATTGCCCTGGCTATGACGAAGAGAGCTGCGGAAGGCAACCGAGCAATTACGGCTACTTCTCCCTCCTGAAGCCTCCCACGTCGACTCAGGGTTCCAACTCCGAAACCTCGACCCGGGATTCGTCTCCGACCACAGCTGTAAGTCAATCATTGCCGCCTGCATTTGCGTGACATTGCTTTGCATCATGTAAACCCGCTCCGGATCACATCCCATTGGCCCTTTGTGTGTTTCTGCCCACCGCTTTCGTCCCCCTTTTTTGGCCCTTCCGAAGCGCAAGATGATTAAAACGGAGGAATCCCAGGCACCGCCTCCTCCATCAACATCAACAGAGCCAAAGACTGAGACCGCCCAGACATCGACATCGACAACATCCTCTTCTTCTTCATCGACGACATTATCTGACGAGCCTTCATCTTCTGTATGACCATGTTGCCCCCAGCACGCCTGCTCCATCCTCGGATATTAGACATGAAACTGGAACCTTGAGGCTATGAACCTGGTCGCTAACCGTAAAACAGACGCCCACTCCTACGCCATCCGCCGCCCAAACAGTGACCGCAGACGGTACTGTCCGGACCGTCTTTGTCACTCCGAGTACATCTCCTGACACTTCCGGCTCGAATACGGAAACAACGCACAACTCTGCCGAAATGGGATCCTCATCGGGATCCTCCGGCCCTAGCACAGGTACCGTGGTCGGTATTGTTGTCGGCGTGATTGCCGGCGTCGTCGCCATCGCCGCCCTCGTTCTGTGGCTCTTCTTTCGCCGACGCAAGCAGCGTGCTCAGGCAGAGGACGACGAGCCAAGCCAGCGTGGCAGCTCCGCGGGCATGATGGGCACTCCTCGTAATCCCGAAATGACTGTGACCATGGAAGGCCGAGCATGGGAACCGGAAACAACCAGCGAGCAGCGGCGCAGCAGGCTCATGGCGATGGATCCGCGTATGAACCCGCTTCAACGACCCATCTACGCACGTAACAAGAGTCACGAGAGCGTCAACACGATCCATGACGACCAGGATTACTCGCGCAGAGTAGCCAAGCCGGTGCTTCGTGCGACGAATCCGGATCCAGATGATTGAGCGAAAATCCAAAGGATAAGATGACGAGGTCATCGCTAATGACGTACACGAATATGGTCCCGGTACAAAGGTTCGGTCTTTGCATTATATTTCGAGATACCAGGACGGCGTTCACTTTTCCTTGTGAGGAGATGACAAGAAACGCCAGCAGCAGAATCGCATCAACATCAGCCATCCGGGGTGCAAGCAACACGCCAAAAGGCAAGTGGTGGAAGTCGAACGCCGCGAGTCGTGGACACGACCCATGGCAATCCAGCATGCAGCTCGGCCGTCCGCTTCCCTCACACTCAACATGAGGACCAGCGCCGGCCACTGTCGTAATATTTCTTCTTCATGTATTTCTCTTCCCCTCGGCGCAGCCTATAGCTGGCTGAAGACAACGCCACTGCAGCGGATATAGGGGGAACATCATTGATTCTTGGACATGGGGAGTTGTCAGCTCCGAGTCGCTAAGGGCATGGCATCGCAGATGCGATGCCAGGCGGGATTTAGAGGGTGCCTGGAGGCAGGCTAAAGGCGTACATACACGACAGGGCGCAGTCGAGACGATCGCGACAATAGTGCGTGGATCAGCTCGATCAAACATAGGCGAGGTTGGGTAGCAAGACACAATAAAGCGTTTGCATATCCAGGTCAGGCGAAGATGCACATGTCCACGTATAGTTGTCTTGATGATACTCTTCAGCCGCGAGCTGTAAGTCGGCGACCTGCACATCACGCCGTGCTGTGGCTCACAAGGCAAGACACTTCAGCTTTACACCGTCTTTTCTGTGGCACGCTTACCTCGCGACCTGACGTACCACCTTACACATCATCTTCGCTTGCGCAGTTCAGAACAAACAAGGAGCAGCAAGTTGCCTATTCTAGACATGGCAGCGCCGCCATGCCACGAGGGTCTTTCCTCTTTGGGCTTCGTGTTCTTCCACCGATGGTCACCGCCTGCACGGGAGCTGGGACTGTTCTGCTGTAGAGAAGCCGGGGCGCGGAGGCGGGGGCAAAGGGGCAAGAGGGCAAGACAGGAAGTGAGACCCTTTTCCTTGTGGCTGAGCTGGCGATGCACGTTTCACGAGCCGGGCCGAGGAGAGAGCGAGTGTGAGTGGGATGGGACTGACCGACTGTCTTCTGCTTTTTCTTTGTGTGCGAGCTGTACGAGAGAAAGAGCGGTGGGGCATGTCGACGATACACATGGCTTGTGGTGGACGGATGAGGACGCACGAGCGATGAGGGCGTGTTGGCGTTGGGCAGAAGTTTCTGGGGGAGCGTGGCGTGGTCGTGCTTGTGGCGGTAGCTGTATGCCCTTGTAGCAAAGTATATGCGTATGTGTGTCTTGAAGATCCCCCATGGTGATCGGCGGGATGAGAGGGATGAGACAAGGAGGTTTCGGGGCAGTGTCTTGTGTTTAAGTGTTGGCAGAGGGGGGTTGGCGTGTTTGGTCGACAGTCGGGTTCTCAGACTGACAGCTCGCTTGTGGCTTGAAGATCGAATCTCCAACCATGAGCATCGAGCCTGGGTCCTGAGTCCTGGGTCGTTCGTGGTTTCGGATGCTATCGCCAGTTCCCGTGTCTGTGGTGAGAGTCGGGGGCGCAGGTGCGGTTGAAGAAACAGGAGAGCATCGTCGAAAATCCCTGTTCGGATGCAGACATCTATCAAGCCTCAGAGTCGCGGCAGACGAGAAGGCGGTTACGGGTCCGACTTGACTGTCCTGATGCAGGGGCTGCCCACGTGGAAGTCAACTTCGGTTCGTAGGAAGGCGAGGGAATCATGCGATGTCGCAGTGCCTTGAATCACTGACAGGCCATCCGTCAAGATTGGAGATCACATAGGACCTTTCACCAGAACTCAGAATTCTGCAATCGTCTAGAATATCACCATAGCGCTAAAGAAGCTGGAGAGGAAAAAAATCAAATCACTGCTATTTAGTCTCTTAAACACCAGACTTTTCTCTGGCTATGACTGCCATCTCAAACTCATCCAAGCTTACCGAGTCCCGCGATACTCCAACATGTGCCGCCCTTTTGGGCGCGAAGTCCGCCGCTGCCGTAGAACGGCCCGGCGGACCCCAGTGGTCACCCGGCAGCTTGTTGAAGTCCCCGGGCACAGGGTGAGCGGAGCGGCGCTGGGAGCCCCTTTCGTTTGTGGCCGCGGTGTTGCTGAAGGCGCCACCGCCGTAAAGGGAACTCGATGTGCGGCCCGAGCTGAGCAGGCCTGGCACCTTCTGCAGCAGGGGCCGCAAAGTCGGCAGGCTGCCGCATATGATGGCGCACGTTACCTCGATCATGGACCATATGACAATGTCAACATTCTCCCCTGGCGGAAGGAGAGGGCCGGTGTTAGCACCCATATTCTGTCGGGTAACGGTGGAGGGCAACTTACATGTGGGATCCGATGAGTTGGCGAAGGAGACCATGTACTTGAGGCGGACCATACTGGTAACACAGGCGCTATTCGGGGCCCGTATATCAGCATCATGGCTTTTGGCTTTTTTCGGGAGGAATCGACATCGCAAAATCCTCGGGTGATCACTTACAAGGAACCGATGCCAAACATGAGGCAGACAGCAACCCTCTTCTTCAACGTGAGCTGCAGCTTACGGACCTCTGGTATGGGCATGAGCAGGATGGCAATGTCCTCAAAGATGCTGAAAGCGGCGCCGGCCAACCCGACGGCCGTGATGTTGAGGCATTTGGCATCCAGGGACTTGTCCCAGATGGCTCGCACGGGAAGACACTGGAACACGATGAGGAGCAGGAACAGAAGACCGTGTGTGACGAGGAAGATACCACCGCCCCAGACGGTGATGCGGAACCAGCGTGCCGTGAAGATGCGCCAGAAGAGGATGAGGATTGAGGCTTTGGCTGTGACCTGGACGAGGATATAGAACATTTGTGCCGTCCAGAACATCTGTCCGTGGTTTATCAGCAATTTGACGTGGTTCAACGTCATGCATGTGCTCGTACCTGTAGAATCGTTGCGCCTTTCGTCGGGTCGACGTCCCAATAATGAAGACCGAAGCCAAAGTTGGCAACTGGTGAGGGTCAGCCCACCGTTATGCCCAAATACCATCAGGGAAAGGAGAGGACGATGGGTCATTACCTGCTATATTGATGCCTGTTATGCCGCCCAGGAAAACCTACTGCAGTCAGCTACGTGTCCCCGGTCCATTGTCGAGATGGAATACCAACAGTAGCGGCCAGGGTCGTCCAGTCATCCCACCAGAGTCGACTCGAGATGGTGAACCTCGAAACGCATCGCAGAAGCACGATAACCAGAGTCAGCGCCAGACAGGAAATAGCGGTGGCTCTGACCTCGCCCCTCCTCGATTCCTTAGGGAAATCGGCGCAGAAAGCGCCGGTCACAGCCGCGGCCTCTGTATCGCGCAAGGAACCGGTCAGTCGATGTTGCTTTCGAGACTGTATTTCATCGAACCGGGGTCACACTGGGGGGAAGATGCCATACGCGCTTGTTCGAGCAGGGCGCATGACTTCTGCACACAGGCCGAGATTGCCGCCTGGAGAGTCGTGTTCGTGCACGCACAGCTTGGCAGGCTCGATACGTCCGTGATGTCGCAGTTCCCAGACTGCAGTCCATCGAGAAGACACGATAACTACGCGACACCCAGGAAAGACATCAGTAAAAGAAAAAAGAAACCCTCAGGGCATGACACCCTGCAGAGCTCGCATAACGTCGTCATCATGTGTCTGGAATGCGGTCTGGGCAGGGCAAGGGAGGAGAGGAGTCAACTCACGGCGCACGGCGGTGTTGACGATAATACGTCTGTCAAGCTCTGTGTGGCCCCGGGCACGACGAAGGCGACGGCCCAGAGCAGCACGGCCAAAGTACAGCGAAGACCTTTCATGAGTGAAATGCCATATGCATACCACGACTCGAGTACCAGGCCGCGCAAACGAAGCCACGAATCCCTTGCAATACCTCACTCCGCCTGGGAAACAAAGAAGCAGGAAGATGCGAAATGAGGATACGAGGATGCCACGCAAGATCAAAAAGCAGCATGGGAGTTTAGAGGGGGGAGATTCCCATTTTCCAAGGGTCCGGGTCCATGCAGAACCACTGCAATCTTTATTATTCTCCGGGTCTCTTGGGGGGTTACTGCAATCAAAAACCTCGCCCGAGCTCTGGCCTGCGCCTTACATGTGGGACTGCAAAGGAAGGGGGCGGGATCCAAGGACGCCTTGAGGTAACATGTCGCTTCTTCAGAAGACCATACCAGAGTAAGGCATGCCGGCCGAGAGGATGTGTGGTCCTCTCCAGCATATAGCATGCTCCATCGGCGATAGCGCCCAAGCCACACCTGTTCCTGACTATCCCCGGTGCAGCTTGGTTTCGTGCGAGTGGGCTATCTGGCCCGCTTGTTGCGGAGGGCCACATGGGAGGCTGCACGATTGTGGTCACGCGAGTCAGTATGCTCACCAGCAATGAGCCTAAAAGCCTGGGCATTGCCAGGTCGATCAAGAGCGCGATGCTCTGTTCAGGGGCTGCCACCAGGGGTCTGGGCCGAGCCTGAGTCCAGGGCCTGCAGCTAAGTAATGCTGGTTGAAGTGTGACTGTCGATATATGAATCCCGTATCCTCAACGCCACATCTGGCGCCTTCCACCTCTCCTCATTTGGTTCTGTCTCCATCGGCTGCAACTCAGGTTGTGAACATTCAGTTACATTGCCACCTCGGCGCAGCCATTACTCTGACTCGCCCGTTCCCTGGACTCGATCCGGATAGCGTCATTCTTGATCTGACGAGGGAGGGTATGCTCGCCGTTGTGGTTGCATTGGCCCTGGCTAACATCGCAAAGTACATGTAAAAGGGCATCACATCCAATTGGACTGAATGACCCATCAAGTTCCAGCATGCGGTGTCCTCCCTGAACCAGATTCGCGAACGAAGATGCTCTGGGTCCCCAAGTCATCGCCAAGATGCATTAAAGCTGCCGTTCGGCGAAACCTTCCAGGTCAGGCAGTGGCAATGCCGACCTGCCGGTTTCTCCTTGCTGGCTCGATCGAGTCAAGTCTTCGGCCTGGCATGATCTGTGTCGTCTTGATCGAATCCCCACCCCCTGCAAGGACCTGATCAGAGACAGGGGTATGCTATACAAGCGGACTGCAGAACTCAGTTGACACGCATCTATCATCACAGGACGAACCGTTTAAGTAACCTATCCCCGTATCCCCGGACCGCGTGTTCAATGCTGGTGGGGCCGTTCAGCAAAGATGCTTCGAGTTCTAGCCCTCCTTCCCGTCTCGGCCTTCGATCGTGATCAGTTGCAGAAGCCCAGTGGACTGCTGCGCGGAAATAGCATCTTGTTTGGGAGTGACTGTACGGCGAATAATGACATGCAGAGCGCCTTTGCAGAGTGCTGGCGGCAACAATATGTATATCTTCCAGCGAGGTTGCCGTTGACCACCTTGGGCCGGTTGCTCCCAGATCGATCCGTTCCGCGCCAACTCAAACCGGCCGAAACACGCATCTGACAGCGCGACAAGATGAAGTTGTCAACTCTGCTGTTGCCCATCCTGACGGCTTCTGTCTCGGCAGTGTAAGTGCTGGCAACTGTCTCTGACCGGCAGATGCTGTCTTCAACGTCACGCAGTGCAGAGTCTAACTCGTCGATTCTCGCAGACCAAGCCAACTCGACACACGACAGACCGGGACCATCCTCGCTTCCTACGACTATGTCATTGTTGGTTCTGGTCCCGGCGGAGGCCCGCTGGCTGCTCGGCTCGCCATCGCCGGCAAGAAGGTCCTCCTCATCGAAGCCGGCGACGACCAGGGCGCGTCGATCCCGTACCAAGTCCCCGCCCTGAACCTGCAGTCGACCGAGTATACGCCCATGCAGTGGGATTATTTCGTCAACCACTACAGCAGCCTCGATGCCCAGAAGAAGGACTCCAAGATGACATATCGGACCGCGTCGGGAGAGCTGTACTCTGGACTGAGCCCACCTTCTGGTGCCACCCCTCTCGGCGTCTTGTATCCTCGAGCCGGCACTCTGGGTGGTTGCGCTGCTCACAATGCCCTGATCACAGTGTATCCTCATGCGAGCGATTGGGACCGGATAGCCACACTAACTGGCGATACCTCCTGGCGCGCGTCGGCCATGCGCAACTATTTCAAGCGTCTTGAGAGCGCTCGGTACCTCCCCAATGGTGTCGCCGGTCACGGGTTCAGCGGCTGGCTGACAACAAGCGTTACTGATCTCGGCCTTGTCATCAAGGATCTCAAGCTCCTCACCGTCATTGTCTCTGCCGCTTCGTCCATGGGCCAGAGCTTCCTGGGTCTGATTCTGTCGACTGTAGCCGGCTTGGGTCAGGTGCTGCTGCGCGACATCAACGTCGATACGCCGTCGCGAGATGCCGCCGAGGGCCTGTACCAGGTGCCCATTACCGTTAAGGACGGCATTCGCGTCGGGCCTCGGGAATTTGTTCTCGACACGGCAAACGCAAAGAACGCGGACGGCTCCCGCAAGTACCATCTGGACATCAAGATGAACACGCTCGTCACCAAAGTCCGCTTCGACAGGACGGCAGCCAAGCCTCGCGCCGTCGGCGTCGACTTCCTCTCGGGCAAGAGCCTTTACAAGGCCGACCCCCGAGCGCAGCAGGCTGCCACCTCGACCGCTGGCTCCGTCAACGCCACGGCCGAGGTCATCCTGTCCGCGGGCGCCTTCAACACGCCGCAACTGCTGAAGCTCAGCGGCGTCGGCCCGAAGAAGGAGCTCGAATCCTTCGGTATCAACGTCGTCGCTGACCTTCCCGGCGTCGGCACCAACCTCCAGGATCGATACGAGACGACCGTCATCGGCGAGACTGAGACCGACTTTCAGATCATCGAGGGCTGCACGTTCGGCCGCTCGGGTGACCCGTGCCTGAAAAAATGGCAGGCCGGAGGGGACCGCGGCATCTACGGCTCCAACGGCATCTCCCTCGGCGTCGTCAAGAAATCCTCCGTCGCAACAGGCGATCCTGATCTCTTCATTGCCGGCGCGCCCGTGGCCTTCCCGGGCTACTATCCGGGCTACTCGGCCGATGGGACAGCCGACCGCAAGCACTGGAGCTGGATCACGCTCAAGGCTCACTCGAGGAACCGCGCCGGCACCGTTCGTCTCCGATCCTCGGACCCCCGCGACATGCCGCTCATCGACTTCAACTACTTTGCCCAGGGTGGCGCCGAGGACAGAAAAGCTGTCGTCGAGGGCATGAAGCTGTCCAGGAGGATGTTCAGGGACGTCATCCCCCTTGCCGGCGGCTTCACCGAGGTGTGGCCTGGCCCAGGCGTGTCGGATGACGAACTGGAGGACTGGGTGACGAACGAGGCCTGGGGCCACCATGCCAGCTGCACGTGTCCCATTGGAAAGGACAGCGATCCCAATGCTGTGCTGGATTCCAAGTTCCGGGTCCGAGGTGTCAATGGGTTGAGGGTCGTCGATGCTTCGGTGTTCCCTGAAATTCCGGGCTTCTACATCGCAGTGCCGGTATACATGATCAGCGAGAAGGCGGCAGACGTCATTTTGGGTGTCTGAACATGATGTGGCGGTCTCGGAGTAATAAAGCACTGAAGAGAATTGAATGATAAACTCCTGTTTTCACCGTCGTATCCTGAATAAAGGGGGGTTGAGATGCCTGCCTGTGATTGCATTGGGCGACAACACCAGTACAGGTTACTGCGAAGCCTAGCAAGTAACTCATCAGGCAACCTCAGGTCACATCCTTGAAGGCCACACATACCACCTGAACGGTGAGGAATCAGAGAAGTGGTGAAGAATCCGCCCATTCTTACCGCCACATCCTGGCGGTCATGCACGGGCATTCGGCCTCATGGAATACCAACTCATCGGGACCGAATCAGAGTGCAGATATAGGCTGATGCTTCATGCAAACGAATCAACCTCGAGGCGATTGTCACCCGCTCATAGGCAGCCATTGACTCGACTAGTTTTTCGACCAACAGGCCATCTTCTGTCAAATTCATGAAGCATGTCACATTGATTGTTCGCAGCACATCGTGTGATTGACTAGTCTGAGGTGCATGGACATATGGCTTGTATCACCAAAGGTGCGTGATGCCTACAATCTACATCTGCTCTTTCGCTCGTCATCTCGCTATCCCGAGCGCCCTTCGACACGACAGGGGGCCTTTTCTCGAGTATTGGCGCCCGAAAAGCATCACGTCAAATTGAGCTTGCATTTTTCAAGCACATGCAGTCTAACAATTCCCCCACGACCACTTGCCCAAACCAGAGCAAGCGTCCACGATCTATTCTTTCGCCTCAATCTCCTGTATGGCCTTGAATACGCCGTTCGCCCTCTCGTCAAATTCTCTTCTCGCTTCCTCCTGCAGCTCATACGTCTCTGCAAGCCGGTCCACCATGTGCGGCGGCAGCACGGCCTTCTTGGCAGCCCTGTAGTCGTAGATGGTGACCTCTTCGATGCACCGCGCCGCGACCCGGCGGTGCTGCTCAGAAAGAAGCAGGGCGTCGAGTTTGAGGTGGTCGGACGCATAAGTCGGCCTCTCGGCGAGCTTGTAGACCACGGTGACTTGGTCGGGGTACGCCATAGGCTGTAGGGCGGGGTCAGCACCGCAACACAGCATTCAGTCAGGGCGCATGGGTGGGGTTTCGGGCATACGAATTTGAAGTCCGTCTTGATGCTCTTCAGAATGAGTCCCACGCCGCGCGGCGACATGATCTCGGCCCATTCCTTCGCTGCTTCGGGGCCGTCTCTCTTGCCGTGGGACAGGATCCAATTGACGCGTGCTGATTCGGCGAACTTGTTGTACATGACATTGTTGACGTGGCCTAGGCGGCGATGTAAGCGATGATTGATGCGAGGCCTGCCGCCGGGGGCAATGCAGCCTTACCCTGTGAACGTCAGCGGCTATCATTGACACCAGGGAGAGCCACTGACCATTGAATCCTACTCATCACGAAGCAAGACCACCTAGTCAGTCACCAGAAACCACCCAAACGTATGCCGTCCGTCGTGCTGAACTCACCATGTCACCCCAATTCACCTGATGCCGGTCAAGACCTCTCCACCCCTCACCCGTCAGGAAGCCATCGCGCCCCGCGAGAAAACCGAGCCACTGCGTCTCCGTGAGCCGCAGCAGCTGCCTCGCCTCCTCGTGCTTCCCCGAGCGAGACTCAACCGAAGCAATCCGTCGGATCCGTGCCTGCAGATCTGACAGCCATCTCGAGTTCAACGGGCTGGCGGGCGCGGCGGGCGTGGGTGTTTCTGAGACGAGCCTGCCCGGCGTATGCAGGCGGGCGCGAGAGGGCAGACGCGGTGAGGCCCTTGTGGTGCATCTGGAGCGAATCTGATGAGAAATGAGCGTCGAGGACCGCATTCTAGAAGCAAATTGATCCATAGCGATGAGTATGGAAGGGTCAGAGGCCGATGGCGGCAGTGCAACCGGGGATTCAAGGCCAAGTCAGGTACCAGTCGGTCGGTAGCTGCTTACGTCAATCCAGCGCGCATAGCCTCGGCATTAGACGCTCGGTGGGGGGGGGGGCCTATTGACCCGAGGGCCGGGTCCCAAACCACGGCGGGTCGGCTCCGGGAAGCGCCGCTTGTCCTCCGAATCTGCGGGGCCGCTTCCAGTCGCATGTCGCCGGTCCTGGTACGGCTCTCCTTGCCGTTGCGGAGGGATGGCGGAAGAGGCTGCCGAAACGGCACATACAGGAGAGGATCTGGTCAGGCCCTGTGGCGGTCGTCGTCCCACATTCCAACGGAAGAGTCCAAGCCGAGTTCCATGACAGAACTGCTCATCTCGTCGAGCCCCAAGTCTCTCCGACCCCAATCCCACCACAACTTGATCTCTCTCTCCAGCGACGAGCCAAGTGCACTCCACATCGACAGCAACGTCGTCCTAGCCCTCGCTGCAACCATGCCCCGAGAACCGAAATGAGAATCCGGTAGGACCAAGGCTCGGGAATCCCGCAGGTCGGATATCCCGATCGGCGCCCCGGGCTGATTGGCGCGGCAAATATTGCATTCGGACGATGTCTGCCATCCAGGTATCACCCTTCACAGCCTTTCTTGCAAGGCCGGCATCTGCCCAATGAAGGCATCGTTTCTCCAGACAACCAGGAGCAAATGACCCCACGAGTTCAGAGATCCGTATCGACCACCTCTAGAGCAAAAGAGGGGGGGGCGGGTGGACATGGCGAAAAGAGCCGGTATGGCAAGGGTGTTCCCCACGGGGTCAAGCCAAGATTATCTGGGTTTGTTGTGATTTCGAGATCTATATCCCAAAGCAGCCTCAAACTCCGTGTTACCTTGCAGCACTACGGGTGAAGACCGACGTCATTTGATGTCGGCACGTTCATGGGCCCGCACCCTCATAACGCCCTCGCCAGTGTGTGCAGCTGTTCGATCTTGTTTGCAGTAGGTAGTCTGGAGACCACGAGTCGTCCGGTGTCCTGGTTCCATGGGGAAGGTGCCGGAGTAGTCCCGGAGGCTGTGTTGGTCAGCCAAGGCCCGCCGATCACGATGCAACCCCGCGTCCAAGGGCCTCGTAAAAGCAGTCTACCCCGCAAATCCACATCCTCAGACCGACAGAGCGTTACATCTTTTGGGAAAGCATGCTGTGCAAATCGGGCATCTCGCCATAGATGGGAGCGACACCATGTCGATCGAAATGACCAGTATCGGAGTATCACCATGCGAGGATCACCTCCTACCTGCGAGGTTAAAAGTAAGTCGGGTTTAGCCAACATGAGGCAGAGTCATCACCTCGGATCGCCCAAGGTTTCTGTTCGCCAAATCAACATGGCCCTCAACATAGGCCGCCTGTCTTTTGAGCATCACCGCTCCGCCCTCGGCATAGCCGAGACCGAACCTAGAATCTCATGGCGATTCAATGGCACGGTTCAAGACTGGACCCAGAGCAGCTACGACCTCGAAATCATGCGCGGCAGCAGCGAGCCCAAGAGCTTCGCTGTAGACTCTTCAGACTCTGTGTACGTGCCGTGGCCGGATGGCCCCCTAGGTGAAGCTGAAGGTGCCGAAGTTCGTGTCCGCGCTCGTGGCGCCGACTCCGAGACGCCCTGGTCCGACTGGGTCCACGTCGAGACGGGGCTAACAGACAAGTGGGAGGATGTGAGCCCCATCACAACGCTATGCAAGCAGCCCACCGACGGACCGAAGCGGCCCATGTACTTCCGGAAAGACTTTGACGTACCCTCAAACCTCAAGTCGGCTCGCCTCTACATCACGGCCTTGGGGCTCTATGAGGCCGAGATCAACGGACGTCGAGTAGGAGACCATGTGCTCGCGCCAGGGTGGCAATCTTACAACCACCGACACGTCTATGACACGTACGACGTCACTGAGATGCTCGTCGCTGGTGAAAAATCAGTCCTCGGCGCCGTTGTTGGTGAAGGCTGGTTCTCTGGACGCCTCGGATGGGGCGGTGGAAACCGAAACATCTATGGCGATACGCTCGGCCTCTTGGCAGTGTTGATTTTGACGGCCGAAGACGGGACGACCATCGAGATACCTACCGACGCGTCGTGGAAGTCCTTGACTGAGGGTCCCATCATCTCGGGCGAGATCTACAATGGGGAACACTTCGACGACCGCATCGCTGTCGAGATTGAAGGGTGGGCAACGCGCTCTTTCAACGCCTCCGGCTGGTCTGGCACACGATCGCTAGACAAACTCAGAGGCCGCCTCGCCTCGCCCGACCAGCCGCCCATCCGAGCCACCGAAGAGATCAGACCACAGCGCATATTCAAGTCCCCCTCGGGCAAGACGCTGGTTGACTTTGGCCAGAACCTCGTCGGCTGGCTCCGAATTCGGGCCACCGGTCCGTCCGGTCACCGGATCCAGCTCAGACATGCAGAAGTCCTCGAAGACGGCGAGCTTGCTCGGAGACCCCTGCGTCAAGCCTGGCAGGAGGAACAAGTCTGGTTGAGTGGTCGGGAGATCACTTATGAGCCGAAATTCACCTATCACGGCTTCCGCTTCGCCCAGGTTGATGACTGGCCTGCCGAGACACCGCTGGACGCCGACCACCTAATAGCTGTCGTTGTGCACACGGACATGGAGCAAACGGGCTGGTTTGAGTCGTCGAACGAGCTCATCAACAAATTTCATTCCAATGTGCGCTGGTCAATGAAGGGCAACTTTATGTCTATCCCAACAGACTGTCCCCAGCGAGACGAACGCGCTGGGTGGACAGGTGATGCTCACATGTTTGGGCCAACGGCAAACTACCTGTACGACACGGCCGGGTTTTGGCGTGGCTGGCACCGAGACGTGTGGTCGGAAATGTCTTCCAACGGGAAGATGATTCCGTACGCATACACACCAACAATACCCTCAGGTTTCGGTGATCAAATGCCGACCGCCATCTGGGGAGACGTGGTCGTCGGTAGTCCTTGGAATACATGGCAAGCGTTTGGCGATTCTGTATTACTAAGGGAACACCTCCCACAGGCTCAAAATTGGATCGACAAGGGCGTTGCGAGGAACAGCGATGGTCTTTGGGACCGCACAAAGTTCCAATTCGGAGATTGGCTCGATCCCGAGTCGCCATTCAATGATCCGGCCCAGTCCATGACGAGTCCGTATCTCGTCGCCGACGCCTACCTAGTACAGATGACGGGACTTCTCGCCGACATCGTTGAGGCACTGGGCGAGGCTGGCGATGTGGTAGACAAGTACCGCGCACAGCGCTCTGACTTGCAGCAGATGTTCCAGCAAGACTGGATGTCCGATGGTCGGCTCGCCAACGCGACCCAGACTGCCTATGCTCTGGCTCTTGAATTTGATCTCTTTTCCAACGTCAAAGACCTGACGAATGGCACTGATACTCTGCGGCAACTGATCGCCGATAACGATTATCTCGTCGGCACCGGCTTCGCGGGAACCGCGCCTCTCGGTGGCGCCCTGACCAAAGCGAACGCAACAGAGGACTTCTACCGAATGCTGCTCCAGGAGAAGAGTCCCTCATGGCTCTATCAAGTTGTCATGGGCGGAACGACCACCTGGGAACGATGGGACAGCCTTCTACCAGACGGCTCGCTAAACCCCGGCGAGATGCTGAGCTTCAATCACTATGCATTCGGCTCGGTCGCCGACTGGATTCATCGAAACACGGGGGGGATCGCCCCTGCCGAACCGGGCTACAAGAGAATAAGGGTCGCGCCCGTTCCAGGAGGCGGTATTACCAAAGCGAAGGCCACTTTAGTCAGCCCCTTCGGAAGGATTTCGACGGACTGGAGTGTCGATGAGCATGGTTTCCATCTCACATTGGAAGTGCCACCAAACTCTCGAGCTATTGTGGTCATGCCTAGCACCGGCCAGTCTATCGAGGTTGGCTCAGGCAGTCATGAGTTTAGCGATGCTGGATTCCGCATGCCTGGAAGCGGTTGAAAGTGTAGACTTCGATTCGCAGGTTTCCTTGGGAGATTAGTCGTCAGAAAAAGCAAATTTATGCAATGTGGAAGGAATTGTGGTGTAGCATCTCTCGCATCTGAAATTTCATGACTCGAGAGTTGACAAATCCACCCATGAAATTGACGAGGGTCATCAGAGGGCGCTCAGGACCCTATCAACCATGATATCAGAACTGGCACCCCGCATAAAGTTGTCGAAGAATGTTATATTCACGCCCTGCGGAGCCCAATCATCTACCCCGGCGGCGAGATACGGGGTCGGGGACCGCGCTTGGTACGCTTGGTGCACTTCGTTGTTGTTTTTGTCGTTGGAGTAGTAGAGACCGGGATCATCAGCCGTAGACGCTGAAGTACTGAGCATTGTCTGAGGTGTGGGTAGATGAGGGTGTAAAGAGGGAAGCCGTCATCGACGGCGAGCATTACTGACGTTGGTTTGGTCACTTGTTTGAATCAGTGATAGCTGACTGGGGCGTTTCGCCCCTCCAAAAAAACGGACAAACGTTCATGCGTATGGCTGTCCTTGTACTTCCCTCCCTTCTGACGTGCTTCCGCGGAATGGGTGCGCCGTGGGGGGGCAGGGACGGGATGCCTGTCAGCAGGTGCCGCCAGCACGTTCCAAAGGCAGGTGCACAGGACGTGGGTTGGGGTTGTCCCTGCCCCGTATGACCCCGAATGTCTTGCATTTCGTTGCGTTGCTTCCTAGCGTTACCTTACCAACATGATGTACTCGCCTGAGCAGGCATGTCACTGCTGCTCTCAGTTACCCCGCTGGCAGAACCTGACAGGTATCACAACGCAGCGACATATTGGCTTGACGGACGCAAATAACCTTCTCATCATCTCATTATCGCAGCGAATACTGACGAAGTTGCTTGACTTGCCGAAATACTTGGAGAGAATCATTTGCAATCATCAAGGCCTGTCGCTTCCTTTTTCTCGACATTTCCCTCGAATCCTTATGCCTAGCCTTCCCTTTGATCATGACGTTCTCGGGCTCGGCTCCTTCCGGCTTTTCGGCCTCGTTTTGCACCGCAATTTGAGGGACAGGCTAGTGGTTTGACATGATGACGTGAAGCTATCGTCACTGATCACCCAAGAAACGCCTTTGAGCACACACGAGGTCGTCAGGGAGGGCGGCTCGGAACAAATCTTACATGCCGAATGGAACGTAACACGACATTGAGGCCCGGCGAAGTAGTGCTGACTGACTGATACAGTGCTGAATCCAACATTTCATCATCGCGAGCGGTCAAGAACACAGCATGCTTCAGCTAAAGATCCAGCTCCAGCAGGTGTCTCACCAGCCATCTCCTACGTCCTCCCACGAGATGTCTCCGGGAGCGACTGACCGTAAATTTGAAGAGCGGTGGACTGTTGACTAGCGGAACATGGCTCCATCGCGACTTTGAGACCGGCTGCAGCCTCGAAGCCATAGTCCGTTTGGGCCCGAAGCTTCATTTGCGCCTTGCCGTGGTTGGGGCTCATTGTCGAGGCTGGCTATTCCGGGACACGAGCCTCTCTCTGTGTGACATGTGGTCGCGGAGAAGGCTCGAGTCGTCAACCACCAACACGGCCTGGAAGCGTATCCGCCGAGACAGCGTGGGAGCTACGCCCGCCATGGTGAGAGACATTGGGAGCCCAGATGACCAAGGCAGCCCGTCACGAGCAAGGCCCAAGCCGGATCGCCGCAGCACCCGCACTCGGCCGCCGCTCGAAAGGTGCAAATGCAAGCCACGATGGCGATGCCGACTGGACGCTGTTACGTTACCGTATGCGAAGGGCGGAGGGGGAAAGAGACAGTCGACGTCGGGACGACAGTCAGCACTCGACATGGCTCGCCAGAGTTGGTGTGGTCAGCTGCTCAGCCGCAAGCACACCAACGGATGCAAAGGCTAGACATTCGGCCATGCGGCGCCGTGCTGCGATTGGGGCGAGTCCGCCTGCCAGGCGGAGCAAAGCCCGTAAGCTGGGGAAGTGGATGACGCTGCCGTTGGCGCTAGGCCCGATCGGCTGAAGGATGCACCCAACAACTACAGACACGAGTGAAAATAGCAACGCGAGGTGGCTTGCCAAGTGGCTTACTGGCCCGCTGGCCGGAGTGTTTAAGCTTCCCCCATGTGCTCAGCTTGTCCCAGTCGGGAGTCGCGTTGGCCGTCGAGTCCATCGAGGACATTCGTAAGAAATCCCGTCAGATCGTCGGATCGCAAGACCCCCCCCCTCCCCCCCCGGCGAACACTCAGGCGTAAGGCTGAGTAGGCCGAGTAGTCGGTGAAGCTGCGCCCAATCTGCAGCAGCCCACCAACTATGGTGGCCTACCTATGTCCCTAGTTGTCTAAGGCGGGATAGGGCATGTGCTTGTGGAGGCGGAGGCGGAGGCCATGGGAAGCTTACACCAAGACTCGAGCCGTACAGTAGGCCAACAACATCAATCGTATCGCCTCACGGACATGTGGAATAGGAGCTGCTGGAGTGTTGCACCTATATAAGATCTAATGATCTTTCCTACCATTCATTGTTTCTCATCACTCTCATCACTCACAGCATCTTCCGCCCTCTACCCTCGTCTCAACTAATCACTGACACGACAATCTCACGTACCTACAACCCCACCTTTATCTACCCAACCCAACACCAAGCACTTAATACCTATACCTCCACACTTCAACATGCGCTACTCCCTTACTCTCATCGCCTTTGCCGTCACGGCCCTCGCCCTCCCCACCGCCAAGCCCGCCGACGACGGCTCATGGGCTCCGGGCAAATACGAGGGCCCCGGCACCCCCTACGATGATGGAAAGTGGTACCCTGGAAAATACCCCGGTGCTAAGGAGAAGCGCGCCGACGACGGATCCTGGGCGCCCGGAAAGTACGAGGGCGCCGGTACACCTTACGACGACGGCAAGTGGTATCCCGGCAAATACCCTGGCGCCAAGGAGAAGCGGGCCGATGATGGCAAGTGGGCTCCGGGCAAGTACGAGGGTGCCGGTACCCCCTATGACGATGGAAAGTGGTACCCCGGAAAGTATCCTGGTGCCAAGGCAAAGCGTGCCGACGATGGCAAGTGGGCTCCGGGCAAGTACGAAGGCGCTGGCACTCCTTATGATGACGGCAAGTGGTACCCTGGAAAATACCCTGGCGCCAAGGAGAAGCGCGCCGATGATGGCAAGTGGGCGCCTGGCAAGTATGAAGGCGCCGGCACCCCCTACGATGATGGAAAGTGGTACCCTGGAAAATACCCCGGTGCTAAGGAGAAGAGGGCGGATGACGGCAAGTGGGCGCCTGGCAAGTACGAGGGCGCCGGTACTCCCTACGATGATGGCAAGTGGTACCCTGGCAAGTACCCCGGTGCTAAGGAGAAGAGGGAGGATGATGGCAGCTGGTATCCTGGCAAGTACGAGGGCGCCGGTACTCCCTACGATGATGGCAAGTGGCACGAGGGCAAGTACGAGGGCAAGGGAACCCCCTATGATGATGGCAAGTGGCACCCTGAGCAGTGAGATGACGGTTCCTCCTCCATCCTCTTCTTCTTCTTCTTCTTCTTTCTCCTTTCTTCATCCCTTCCTTAGAGACATAGATTTTGGTTTGCATTTTAGCGGGGGTCTTGGTCCTTCCTTTACTGGGTAGCGGGTTTTTTCAGCATTAATTTCATACTACACTCCTTGACTATACTCTTTTCTTGTTGCAAAGTGAATGTTCGCCTGAATGCTCATGATGACCATTGCCCCTTTCTCACTAGCATTGCTGCTATGCTGGGGTCGAATCTGTCTCGCACTCGAATGCACGGAATCGAGTCGGTAGTCTCGCTTCTCCTGTTGCTTTGCTTCTCCTGCTCGGCTGGTTCTTGTACAGCCACGATGAACCGACCACTGTGGGGACGATAACTTGGCTTGGCTCACTCCCATTCCAATACCCGTCATGCTAAGCCGGACGGCAGAGTTCACAGTAGGTAAACCATCGAGGCACTTAGCAGCGCTTTTTCGTAAACACCTACGGCCTTCCACGCCAACCTCGGCCAGAAACTCGTCCAGCCCCGCAAACTTGACCTCGAACACAGGTCGTACCACTCGTCCAAAACGCTCAGCGTCCCTCCAGGGCAGAGTCAGCAGAAGACTGGAGACGAAAGCGGTACCAAAGGCTTCAGTATCAGCGGGGTTAATGTCAGGATGCTTGGGCGCAATCTTCCAGTAGCCCTTCGAGACGCCAGCCTGCAGGTAGTCGGCTCGAAGACTCTCAACGCTGGAGGGCCCGCGGAGGTGTTCGCCAAGGGCGATGAGATGGTGGACCGTCATGACGCTACACTGGATTTAGCCCTGAACGAGCCAGACGACGTCGCTGACAATCGTGAGAGCGACACGAGTGTCTTCGTTTCCCTCGAGGAAGAGACCCTTTCCCGTCGCCAAGGGACCGTGAACAATCTCCCGAGCGGGGCCTGCATAAAGATCAGCAGCTGAGTCCCGTGGATGTTACGATATTCATGCAGCCGGATCCTCCTACAACCGCAAGATTGACCATGGCGTCCAAATCGCGCGTACGTCTTGTGTTGTATCTAGCTCGGTGGGGTCCTTCAAGTGAGGGCGTGACAGGCAACCGAACATTACGCTGTCATGAATGTCGAGTGAAATGCAAGGCAAATGTAGGGGAGGTCTCTTGTTGCAGGCGGCGAGAGGAGCTCTGGCGTCCGCCGACAATTCGGCCGAAACTGTCACGGATGCTGAGTGGGTGGGGCCGTCCTAATAACGGCCGAGCATTGTGTACAGGAGGACTGATGTAAAGATTTTGCTGAAAAGAAAAAAAAAAGAAAAAAAGGGACTCCATCGAGGGCGGCCCAGACAAAGCCTCATACCGTCTGATTGACCTCTACTATAGAATCCTCCATGAAAAGTCTAGACCGGCCAGTCCATCAGAGTGCTTTATAGAGACGCCCAATGGCTGCATACGATCACCGCCACCATTCAGGGGCATCAACAAAAACCAACCTTCCTAGATAGGTATACCTCGCACAGACGGGTGCATCAATCGCAAGGGAAGAAAGCTACCGCTGAATACGGCAAGGAGGCCAAATCGAGCTCAATCAGTAGACATTTCTACCTAGGTAGCTATACAAAACCACGAATAGCCAAAAACATGTACTCCACGCAAGGCTTAAAGCCGAAAGCGACCGACCGAAAACACCATCCAGTCCCGTGCTGTCCCAGCTTCCCATATTTAGCAAAATAAGACACAGACACATTCAAACCCGTGTTCGCGCCGGTCCCTGAGCCCGAAATCAGATGTCCCCCTTCCTTCCTCATCTCAACGTGCGCATGCCAGCTTTGTTTTCATCCGCCGCTTACCCTGACAGTACCTCCTCTATCAGGGCGACCCCCGAGTGGGACTCGGGCTCCCCTCGCGGCTCTTCACCTCAAAGCTCTCGACCATCCTCAGCACCCTCGTCTTGGGTCTCTCGATGCGTACCGCCTCGGCCGTCCGCAACGTCAGGCTTGGTCGCGGCTCCGATTCGCTGATGCCCGACTCGGTCGTCGAGATGCGCTTTAGCTCACGCTCGCTGGCCGCGGATGGGACCCTGAGCTCACGGCCCCGGGCCGGCGCCCACAGGTCCTCGTCGGCGATTGAAATGGATGAGGAAGAAGAGGACGGTGGCGGGATCATCACAGAAGGCGCCCCCGCCTTCTCGTCCACCACCTCCTCGACAGGTTCTACCGATTTCTTCTTCTGAATCCTCAACGGCTCGGGCGAGGGCGCAGACCTGGGGTCGAATCCTCCGGTGGTGACATCTGGACGCTCCCGCTCCCGCTCCGCCTCCTCGGGCGAAGGTGACAACGCGAGTCCGACCTTTTCCGGGTCCACAGCCGAGGCCCCATCGTCAATGCTCGCCTCGTCGCCATTGACGACCCTCAGCCGCTCTTTGGGCACGGTGAACATGAACTGCACGAGCCTCTTCTCAATGGCCCTCTCGATGTCCCAATCCTCCTCACTCATGCCCGGCGGCGGGCCCTCGTCACCGCCACGGGCACCGCTACCGCCGGCGTCATTCACTCCCTCGCCGTCCTGCCAACCGCTACGACCTTGCTTCCGCCTCAGCAGCTCGGCGCCGCCGATGCCGCTGAGCCCGAGTCGTGATTCATATGCCGTGGACGCGAGCTCGTCGCGGCCGTCGAGTGATGACCGCCGCGCCGGCGAAATGCTGCCGACGCTGCTGTCGGCGGGGCTGCCACCGCCCGAGACGCTGAAGACACGCCGCAAGCTGCCGAGCCAGCCCTTGCCGCGGCGGGGCTTGCTCTTGCTGGGGCTGCCGGGGACGATGAAGTTGTCTTCTTCGTCATCGTCGTCGCCGTGGTGGGGGTAACTTGAGCCGCGCGCGTGGCCGCCCTGATAGTGCTGCTCCCGTGTGGGGCTAGACCTCTCGCCGCGAAGAAGCAGCGAGGGGCCCTCAGCCTGCAGCGAGGTGAAGTTGCTCTTGGCCGTGGAGAAGGTGTGGGCGCTGTTGCTTGAGCTTGAACCTGAGCCTGAACCCGACGTGCCGAGACGGCCATCATTGTTGGTGGCGCCGCCGGCCGAGAGCAACGTGCCCGTGTGAGTTGGTGATGCGCGATAAGGTGTGTAGGATCGTGCCGTGCCAGCGGCTGATCCGGACCGCGACAGAAGGCTGCTGAACGTACTGCGGTTCGAGTCAGAAAGGCCGCTGCCCGTGCGCTCGTCGTCGGGCCCGGTAGTGCCGGACCGGGCAGAGCGCATTGAGGCGCGGCGTGTCGGCGAGCCACGGCCTGCGCGGGGAGGCATCTGCGCGAAGAGGGCCTCGGCGGCATCGACGTCCGACTGCCAGTCCTGGACCTCCGGATCGACAAAGCCCCGCTGATGGTTTCGGTCGGGGCTCGGCGTGAGAGCGGCTCGATTGGGCGGCAAGAAGGCGATGGGCCCAGCCGTGGCGGATGTAGATGCTTCCATGCCTGAGTGTCTCGGTGTGGCAAAAGGATCGGAATACGTTTGCGATGTCGGTGTCTCGGGTCCCATATCCGGGTCTCGCATGAGAACAGGGCCGTCGGGGGCTTCTTCATCGGCCTCGTAGATCGGATGAATGTGGCCCGCCGTCGGCAAATTGCCGGGGCGCGAGGCGGTGGGCTGGTAGGCGCCCCTTGCGGTCTTGGATATGACAGGTTTTCTCGGGATGAGCAGGCCGGCGGGCGCGTTGCCGCCGTAGCCTCCGAGTGCGCTGCGATTGTTCCTCAACGTCTCGTATCCGAGAGACCTCGAGCCTTGGTCGTAGGGGTCGTGTCCGCCCGTATACCACGAGTTGGACGACCATGGATCGTCTCGTTCGACCATCTCATCATCAGCGTGCAGAAAGCGCGCAGCATCCTGCGCCAGACCCTGCACCGCTCGATCGCGATCCTGTCTTTGCTTCTTGATCCGCTTTCGGTAGCAGAACCACACGACAACGGCACCAATGACAGCGAGGAGGCCGACGCCGAGACCGACACCGAGGCCTACTTTTTTCATAGTCTCGTTTTTGTTGTCATTCTTGGAGCTCCCTTCTGAAGCTCCCGAACCATTCCCTCCCGTGCTCGAGCTTGATGACGGGTTCGTGTAGCTTGATCCCCAGGACAAGGAGGTCAGGTTGAGAAACCGAGGCGAGCCGCTGCTCTGCTGCCTCTTGACCTTGCTGCGTGACCCAGATATTTCAAACCCGCCATAGGTCATCATAACATTACCGGGCAGCAGGACGGCGCCGTGGCCGTAGACACCCGACCCCTGCGGCTGGTCGTCTGGTATCTCCCACGCCCACTCGCCATACGAGTTGCCCATCCTCAGCACGGCGAGCTGCGGATCGGCGGCGTGGGCGACGGTGCCAACCCAGCCACCAAGGACGACGAGGGCGTCGCCCGCTTCGTTGAGAACGGCTGTGTGGCCTGATCGACTGTCGACGGACGATGGCGTGGCTCTCCTCGAGACGCCCTTGACGGCGAGCTCGGACCCGGGAAGACCACCGTCGGGCCCGTTGATAGAGAGGAAAGACCACGACTCGGCCGGCAGATTCCAGATTGCGGCAGTGCTCATGTTGATAAAGGCCGTCTCGGTATGGCCGCCGAGTAAAACGTAACTACGCTGCTGGGTGATTGTGTCGGATCTGTTGGTGATGGAAGGGCTCAGGGGGGTCAGTGAGAAGCCGGCCTCGGGGAAGGCTGGGCCCTTGGAGGTGATGAGCGATGCTGTGTAGCTCAGCTCGCTTTCGCTGGCGCTGTCTCGTGCGACGCGGACCATCTGCTTCGAGTAGTTGGCGGCCGACTGCCAAGATGGTGCGTCCTCGGAGGGTGTCGAGCACATGCCGCCATAGGAGTAAAGAATGGGTTCAGACATGACGGGGGCCAGAACTGAGGAGTAGCTGATGGCGGCGCCGAGAAAGTGTGGGTTGGGCTGGGCTTCATCGTCGTTGCTGTCGTTCGTATCGCGGGCGGTGTTAGCGGCAGCCTTTTCCCAGGACCCGTCTCTCGAATCGGAGGCCATGTCTGCGGGTGTGTAGGTCCAGACGTCGAAACCGCCGGCAGCGGCGCAGTCGCCGGCCTGCACGATAATGGTGCCATTGTCGGCCACGGTCGGCAGGAAGGCTGTCGTGTCCTTGGCGTTGCGCAAGAAGGGCAGGTCGGAGGAAATGGTTTCAATACTGGTGTCGCCATCGACTGTGGCTGAGATATTGACTGACAGGAGGTCGACATGCGTCTTGCCGTCGGTAGATGAAGAGGAGGGGCGAAAAATGTAGGCGATGTCGCTGCCGTTGGATGAGGTTCGATCCGGCAGGAGCACGGTCGTCGGTACGTAGGGAAGCGTCTGGGCGGCCGAGGCGACGGCCGGCAGAAGAGCGACGACGGCAAGCAGCGCCGTCACCCGGGTGGCTGCATCACTGGTGACGGCTGCGGCTTGCTGCCATGGATGCGACGGCATCGTGGGTCGTCGTCGAAGGTGGTGGTGCTTGTGGGAGGAATGGGGGAGGGGGTGAATTTTGGACCGATGCGCAGATCTGCGATCGTTTCAATGCATTGTTGGGGCAGTCGAAAGTCGATGGTGCCCGTTATCCTTCTCTTGATCGCTCAGTTGCTTGCTTGTCTGCTGGCTTGCCTCGTCTCGCTCTCCGTCTCTTGTCTTGCCTTGCCTTGGCGGATGGTGGCCCTGAGTCGTGATGTTTCCGCTCCCCCCATCAGGTTGTCATCACGACAACGACAAAATACCGATGAGCAGATGAAGGTGCGGCAGCGACAAGAGCTGCGAATCAGGACGAAGACGTGACGACAGGTTCGCAGGGAAAGGGGGCGAATAGAAGACAGAGCAGATGAGGCCCACGAGGAGGCCAGAGCATGTAGAAAGAAGTGGGAAAGTGTCGAGCTCGTCTGGGGGAGGGGAAGAGAGGAAAGCAGACCAGGATGACGAACAAGGCTGCCAAATCACAGAAAGCAGCTAATCATACACACCCCGGACAGTGCAGGAACCATGGGAGCAAGTGGGAAGGAGGGGAGGGTTTTCGCGGGATATACAGGCAGGCAGTATTTCTGACGAGACAGAGCCAGAACTAGAACTGGCAGGCAAGAGAAGAGACCACGAAGACGCTGCAAACATCGACAGCAACCAGGTGTCCCAATGTCAACACGACGACGACTTGCCTGACCTAGGTAGCTAGGTGACTTGACTATGCCTCAGAGGGGTGACAAGCGCCGTGCCCCGCCACCAGTCTTTCTTGGGGAGGCCGGTCAACCGAGCCTAGAACGATGATGGTGCAGATGGGTGTGGACCGATGGTGGCTCGTCACTGGTGGGCGCTTTGTTCTGCCTCTGCAGGGTGGCCTGGGGTGGATGTCAGTTGGTCTCGGCCTGGGTGAAGCGGCGCATGGAGGCTGGTTGAAGACAGGCAATTCAGGATTCGGGATACAGGGTCCCCATTGTTTTGTTGTGGGATGCGTCGCCCGCCCTGTGGCAGGTGCTTCTCAGTGCCCAGTTGACCTGGCGACGGACCCACCTGAGCTTTATCAGGATATTACCATTGGCTGCGACCCCGCTGCAGGCAGAGAGCTTATCGCAGCTCATTTTCTGGCCCCGTTTTAGGGAGCTGCTTCCAGCCAAGCTGCCACCATGTACCTTCTTACCTGCCTTGTAGGTACCCCGTGTCTATCTCATCGCAACCATCACCATTGTCTGACATGTGTTCTCCCCCCCCCCCCCCAGCCCATCCTTCCTTCAACCCTCGTGGAACATGGACAGCACCCTGCACTCACTGCATGGCAGCACACGTTCGACATGATAAGCGAGGCATCACAGCCACAGCCACAGTCACAGCTCTCGAGTCTCGTCTCGGGAAAAGCAACGTACGAAAACTGCCTGCCGACCTAGGTACCTTCTGTGGCTACCTAGCTACCTCGCGTCCAAAACACCAGAATGAGCATCCCGTGACAACCACAGACAACCCTCCTCACTTCAACGCCTGCGTACCAACCATCTTCTCCTGCTGCTGCTCCTAGCCACTGCCTACGCCTTCCGAGTCCGAGTCGCCAGGATGCAACTCGGCGGTGTCCGCCTTTGACTTGGCCCGCTTGGCCCGCTTCTGTTTCCCTACCTCCTCACCCTCGTCCTCTCCCTCCTGCTCCTCCTCGCCCACCGGGAAAGCCTTCATGAACTCAGTATACTTCGCCGGCATCTCCTTCTCGAGTTGCTGCATAATCCGCCTCACCATCGCCGTCGTCGCCGATGCCCTCTCCACCGTCGCATCCCTTTCGCTGCGCAGCTTGATAAAGTCGTCGTGCATACGTTGCATCCTCACCTCGACCGCCTTCACCTCGCTCTCCGTCTTGGCGCCCGAGTAGTACTGCTCGTACCGCGCCGTCGTCTGCTGCAGCTTCTGCCACTCTTTTTCCAGCAGCGACGCCTTCTCCCGCAGCTTGCCGTTCTCCGCCCGCAGCTCAAAGTTGGCAATCGACCGCATCTTGCCCTCGTGCAGCGCGTCCCGGAACTTTTGCTCCCAGTCCGACACCCGCGCCGGCCACGTCGGCGTCACCACCGACACCACCCCCGGCGCCGCCTCGAGACGCCGCGTCTCCGCCACCCCCGGGTGCTCGCCGTGCGCCGGAATCACAAAGATGGGCGACCGCGCCTTGCCCCGGAGCCGGATGTACCGTGTCTTGACGTCCCACACCACGAGGCCCGCGTCGTGCTGCTCCCCGCCCCGCCGCTCCTGCCACATTCGCTCTCCCGTGACCCCGTGCTCCCGCCACGCCCTCTCTCGCGGTTCGATCAGCGCCTCTTGCCGGTCGAGCACCTTGTGCACGTATTCAAACACGTCGTCGCCCGCGTTGCAGAGGATCCACCGGTCCTGCGGATACGCAATCTCGCGCCCATAGCTGCCCGCCCCTGACGACGCGCCCGCGCCTCGGGGCGCCATCATGGAGAGGTTCTGCATTGGGACAACGGCTTCGCCACGCAGTGCGTCGAGCGAGTTGCCGTACGCAATCTCGAGCTCGTGCATGCGCCCGACGAGGTGCTGGTTGAAGACGAGCCACTGGCCCAGCAGCGTGTTGCGTGCCGCCTGGAGCATCTCCGAATCGGCCGCCGCGTCTGTCGGCAGCAGCGACATGAGACCGCCCGTAGCGCTGTATTCATGATCAAGCATCTCCAAGCACTCGTTCGCGTGCATTGTGAGCGCATGGTGGGTAGCATATGGTCGTGGCCTCTGACCCTCCTTGTCTTGTCCTAGGTCGGCGTGTGTAGAAAGAGGACAGTGGTGGTGTGAGTGGCCCCTCTTCTCGCCCTTCACTTGGTTCATGAGCTCCGTCAAAGGCTTTTGATGCCACTCATCCGTGTTGGTGTAGGGCCGCGAGAGGTCGTTAAGCCAGTCGAAAGCTTCGTTCTCTCTGAACTCGCGAGTCGTGTGCCCACGGCCTCGGTTCTTGTTGTTGACCTCGCCAAATGCCGTGCTCACCGAAATATTTCTAATGAGAATGGCCAATGACTGTGCGTGCTGCTTCAAAGCCAGGAGTGTCGGCGCGCGCCCGGGTGTCGAGAGATAACCGCAGTTGACATGGGCATAGAGTTGATTTCCAGGCCCAAAGTGCTTTGTGTATCGCGACTCGTACGCTGTGGCATATTGAGTCTTGGGGACCGCCCCCGGGGCCTGTGTTGTTGGCGCTTCCGCCGGGGTCACTGTCATTATGCCCAGAGCTCAGGATTTGTGAAGCAACGTGAAAAACTCTTCCAACTGAGGCTTGTGTAGAGAGTGCCCGATCTCAGTATCGCGAATGATCAACAACGAGCAACGCAAGGAGTGAACCATCTCGGAGGGCATGTTTGTTTATCACAATCAACTTGACCAACAAGCCAAGATAAAGGGTATTCTGCCAATACTGTGTATAAGTCTAAACAAAGAAAGGATTCGAAGGCTTTTGACAAACAAACATCCAGGTGATTCGCTCTTCAAAGAAAGCATTTGTATTACCAAAGAAGTCATGGAATTAAACCGACAAAGGAGACAAAGGGTAAGGGTAAGCAAGGGAGCAAGACATGGGCCATTCGTTGTGCCAAGCCCCGAACGGTGGCAAAGGAGGTCAACAGTCTATCAACTGTGGCTCTAAGTGAGCATCGGAAGACGGAAGGAAGGACGACAGGAGACTGATCATGTCGGACGGGTATTGTGCCCGTTCACGAAGCCATTCAGAAACCGCTCACCAGGGCTTCCCATGCAGGCTCGTTGCTGCCAGATCGGGCCAGGTTGCTGGAGGCCCTGTACCCTTGCTGCAGACTGTCGAAAGCCGTGCAGCAACAGGTGGTGGTCTTGCATCAAGCGACGTGGACCTTCATTCGGCAATTTTAAATTGCGACGCGAACGTGAAAGAGCGAGTCGATCTTTGTGGCCCAAACACCTTGGGAACACTACCAACCCTCAGCGTCTGACCTTGTTGTTCATCATTCCTGGAGATCTGACGAGTAGACTTCTGAGACTTGCGGAAGGAAGAGTCCAGGAGTCTCAGGCGCGATGCCACGCTCGACGAGCTTGCCAGCACCTGTGCTGTATATGTAGCAGGCTGTCAGACATTTGGGCACCACGACGCATACAAGTAGATGCAAGTGGGTAAATCTGGGCCACCTCGGGCATGGAGGTGGCTTCGATAAAGGGTGACCACCGGCACTAGCCGCGGGGACGAGACCAGTCGATGCACGCTTCAGCTAGGGATGTTGTGTGGGAGTGTCTAAGCCACACCCATGTCGATGAAGGCCATTTCCGAGAAAGACACCGTTTGGGATGTTGGAGCACTGAGAGATGGCCACGCGATGGGTCACAAAGCCACCGATGCACAGATGGCATCGTTTGGGCAGGCGCCGTGTCACTGGGAGGCCTGCCAGGAACGTTCTCGACCTGCGCTGCGTCCCGCGAGCACCTTGTCGGGCGTGGTGCGAGTGCGGCAGTGTTTCCTGTGTGTGCTGCTCATCAGCTGAGTCGTCCTCAAATTGTCCAGACTATGGCAGTGATGAAGATGTCCAGCTGAGGCATGCCGGGCTATCGGCATTGGAATCGCGATCACGATGATGGAAAGGTTGTTGAAGTGGGGGGATAAACCAGGACGGACAACCGGCCAAGTGTTATCAAGGTTCACCATCGACAGGGCCGGAAATGGGAAGGTTTTGGTCAATCAGTCATTGGCGCCCCGTGGGCCAAGGTGGTAGGATGTGCTAGGCATGGAAAGGGTAAAGGGAGATGGACTATCTTTGCATTGATTTGGGTACTGACCTGACAGCACGCTCGCGTACACCGAAAACCGCCCGTCTTGTTTGGCAGTCCGCATGTCCTGTGTGAGGCATGACGAAGACGGAGACGCTTCGCCTACTATTCCATCACTATGCAACCGAGGAGGGGAATGAAGGCTCGGATGTCAGGGCATGTCATATGCAGACAGTGTAGGTGTAGAGGTTGGAGATGGAGCAGTTCATGGCCGTAGTGCACCACTCCTGTATTTACTGAAGTACATACGCGACGGGGATCCTGTCTCGATCGTTTCAAAGCAAAACCCTGGTCGATCGTGGACGCAGGCAGTCGGGGCATTTGCAGCGGCCTGGCCATCAGATAGGTTGCAAGGGATGTCCACACTCAAGGCGACAGGTAGAAGAATAAGGTATCATGATGTGATGGATTAGTGATGGTTGTTCCGGACACCTTCGCCTTCTCAGGGTCCTTTGAGTGGACGTGGTGTGAAGGGGACACGGCAGGCGCATCCATCCACCACCCTCAGGACTGCCACGATCATGAGCATGCTGGTCTGCTACTTTGGGAGGGAGTGTGGGGCAGGAGCTGCTGGTCAGCCAGCGTGAACGTTGATCGTCAAGGCAAGCACGAACGGTGTGGTGGGAAAGTCTTGACGCTTGGGCAACTTCCCACCTCGTCTTCCGATTCAATGGACGGCAGTGACCGTCATTGATGTGGAGACAGTCCAATTTCAGGAGATGCAAACTACAGCTTTGGGCAATAGTACCCACGCACCGACCAGCATCAGGCGGTCTACCACTGCAACAACCACCCACCGTCGCCCATTCCAGACCTTGGCGGCTTCCCTGTCCTGCGGAGAGCTGTCCAGCTTGACAGGGGTCCAGTTTCCCCTTGTAGCCAGTAATGGCCGGCTTGGCCCCTGTTGTCATCCCTCCTGCAAATCTGCGTCATAGAGGGCACCCCCGTCACGCTCGACCTTTGGAGTTCGAGGGGGAGGCGCAGAGGCTGCTCCAGCCTGTCCAGGCCAAGTTTCCCAGCTGCCAGCTCCCGGATCCCCAGCGCCAGTCACCCATCCCCCACCCAACCTGCAGTTCCCTCCCAGCACACCCCAGTTGTCCTGATGCATCAGAAAACCCTGATATTCCTTCTTAGATGGACCCTTATTAATTCGAGCGTGATTCCATCTCGTCTCGTCTCCTAATCTGGTCCACGAAGCAAGCGACCCTCTCCGTTGACTGCGACCCTGGTGCCAGGTTTTTCTGTTGTGTCCTCGACACACCATCAGGTACTCCATGCTCGGCGCGTACCGCAGGGGAATCTACGCCATCTCACAGCACAACCGAGACATCACTTTCCACCCGCAATCACAAGAGGAACGAAGGCCTGACGCTAGCAGCATTAGCTCGCTGTAGCTTGTCATTGACCTTGCCAACCTTTGGTCACTGGTAAAGGGTAGCACAGAAAAACAGAACGAAATCGACTGACGCATCACACCAACCGCGTCCTTCATCCTGCCCCTTCTTTCGTCGAGGGCAAGATCGACACGTCCTGATTGCGTCGCTTGGCTGTTGTTGCATGCAGTGCAGTACCTAGACCAAGCACCCGTTCCCCCCTGGTCACGTCACTGCCGTTTGCCAGCGTCACACAGATCGGCACCTGGATCTTGGCTCTCTTCCGCCTTTTTCTCCCTTGATCCCCCCTCTTAGTCGTCGACTTTCTTCCTCAAACTTGGAAGACCAACTTGACCCAACAACCTCTCATCGTTCCATTGGCGATCGGCTCGAGGTAACGACGATTCACCTCTAACGACGTCGCGCGACCGCTCGCAATCATGGACGCCCTCAGGTTCTCCAAGCGGCAGTCGCAGGGCGAAGCCCGCGACTCCAGCACGGAGACGGCATCACTCTCTGGTGCGTCCACAATACTCTCCGCGTCAAGACATCGTGAACTGGCGATGAATGCGCTTGCTAACACCAAGTCCCAGGCATGGTCTCAACTTTCGTGCCAGTCATAATCACTGCCACCGTGCTCTTCACCATCTTCCTTATTCTGCGCAGGAGCAAGCGCCGCTTCTACGCGCCCCGAACCTATCTAGGCAGCCTGCGTGAGCAGGAACGTACGCCCGCCCTGCCCAACGGTCTTTTCAACTGGATCGGCGCCTTCTGGAAGATTCCCGACATCGTCGCCCTTCAGTCCCAGTCTCTTGATGCCTACCTCTTCCTCCGCTTCCTGCGCATTTGCGCTACCATCTGCCTCGTTGGTCTCCTTATGACATGGCCCGTCCTGTTCCCCGTCAACGCGACAGGCGGCGGCGGCCAGAAGGAACTCAATATCTTGAGCATGTCAAACATTGACATCACCAAGTCTTCAAACAAGAACCGCCTCTACGCGCACGCGTTCATCGGCGCCCTCTTCTACGGTTTCGTTATGTACACCATCTTCCGCGAGTGCATCTTCTACATCAACCTGCGCCAAGCTTTCTTGCTGTCGCCCACCTACGCCAAGCGCATTTCCTCGCGCACCGTCCTGTTCACCTCTGTGCCTGCCGCCTACCTCGAAGAAAGCAAGCTGCGCAAGCTGTTCAGCGATTCGGTGAAGAATCTCTGGATCGCTGGCACCACGAAGGACCTTGACGAGCTCGTCGAGGAGCGTGACAAGGTTGCCATGAAGCTCGAGGGCGCCGAGGTCAAGCTCATCAAGGCCGTCAACAAGGAGCGCCTCAAGGCCATCAAGAATGGCGCTTCTGCCGAGAAGCCTGCTCCCTCCAACGACGCCGAGCCTGGTCAGGTCGCCGCTCGCTGGATTCCTCAGAAGAGCCGCCCTACCCACCGCCTGGGCAAATTCGGTCTCTACGGCAAGAAGGTTGACTCGATCGATTGGGCTCGCGCTGAGCTCCAGAGGCTCATTCCCCAGGTCGACACTGCTCAGGCCGAGTACCGTGCCGGCAATTATGCCAAGAACGGTGCCGTTTTTGTCGAGTTCTACACTCAGTCTGACGCCCAGGCTGCCTTCCAGGTCCTCACCCACCACCACGCTCTCCATATGAGCCCCAGGTACATCGGTATCACCCCGGGCGAGGTCGTTTGGAAGTCTCTGTCCATCCCGTGGTGGCAGAAGGTAGTCCGCAAATACGCCGTCACCGCCTTTATCACAGTTCTCATTCTCTTCTGGGCCATTCCTGTTGCTGGCGTTGCCATGATCTCTCAAGTCGACACCCTCAAGAAGGTCAGCTTCCTGACATGGCTCGACAAGATTCCCAATATCATCTTGGGTCTAGTCGGTGGCCTGCTGCCCAGTGTTGCCATGGCGATCCTGATGGCCTTGGTTCCCATCATCATGCGTCTCTGCGCCAAGATTGCTGGCGAGCCTTCTGCCTCGCGTGTTGAGCTCTTCACTCAGAACGCCTACTTCTGCTTCCAGCTCATCCAGGTCTTCCTCATCACCACGATCTCTAGCTCGGCCGTGGCTGCTGCCCAGCAGATCGTGGATGATCCTAGCTCAGTGTTCGACATTCTTTCCGAGGCTCTGCCCCGTTCCTCCCAGTTCTACGTCTCGTACTTCATCGTCCAGGGTCTGGGTATCGCTGCTAGCGTCGTTTCCCAGGTGGTTGGCTTCATCATCTTCACCCTGATCTACAAGTTCCTCACAAGCACCCCCCGATCCATGTACAACAAGTGGGCCCAGCTCAGCGCCATCTCCTGGGGGTCTGTCATGCCGGTCTACACCAACATCGCGGTCATTAGTAAGTCTTGGACTCGATGCCTCTGGCACAGGACTTGTGTGCTAACATGATATTCCAGGCATCGCTTACGCTGTGATTGCGCCCATCATGCTTTTCTGGTCGACAATCGGTATTGGCTGCTTCTACATGGCGTACCGCTACAACATCTTGTTCGTTACGGATACGAACATTGACACGAGAGGCTTGATCTACCCTCGTGCGCTCAAGCAGCTCACCTGCGGCGTCTACCTTGCGGAAATTTGCATGATTGGCATGTTCTCCGTGAAGAAGGCTCCCGGTCCTGTCGTCATTGCCGTTGTCCTGCTCGTTCTCACGATTCTGGGCCACATCACCTTCGCCAGTGCCCTCAACCCCCTGCTCTACAGCCTCCCCCGTACGCTGCAGGTCGAGGAGGAGCTTCTCCTGACCGGCGACGTCGAAGCTGCGGCTGCCGGAACCAACGGCGAGGGCGCTGCTGGCACACAGTCCAAGGCTGCCATTTTCAAGAAGGTCCTTCCTGGCAACGGCGACAACGTTGTCGAGAAGCGCGGCAACATCATCACACGCTGGCTCAAGCCGTGGATCTTCGCCGACTACCACACCCTCCGTGCGCTGGTGCCCCACGACCTTGTCGATGTCGACCAGCTGTATTCTGAGCAGGTGGAGAAGGACGCCTACTTCCCTCCCTCTGTCACCAGCGCGACTCCTCTGTTGTGGATCCCCGAGGACAAGGCTGGTGTCTCTCGTGATGAGATCATCCAGACGAGCAAGGTCATAGGCATCACCGACGAGGGGTGCACGCTGGACGACAAGAACAAGCTTCAGTGGGACGCCGAGGGCGCACGACCACCCATTTGGGACGAGAAGATTTATTATTAGGATGTGCGAATCCGGCATTATAGGCAAGTGCAGAATAAGCAATCGCGCCTTGGGTGCCTGGTTTTGCGAACATTTGTTGCGTATCAAATCCATAAGAAAGGGAGAGGAGTACAGGTTCACAAGTTGAATAGCGACACCGTTGGCTTGGGGATTCTTTGATGAATCGCAGTGCGGAAGGCGGGGGTTATGATACCCACAATGAATTCTTTTTTGTTAGTGCAATACATCTAATACTGAACCGCAACACTCTCTGCGTGAATGATGTGTCAATGTGGCGTGTATTCGAGTCGAAGGGTGACCCAAAGAGCAAGACTGGTCGATCCCGATTGCTGCAATGATGTACATGTATAACGACCACGAACCGTGTCACCCCTTTCGCAAATTTAGTCAGCGGCATCCGGCCCTCGTCCATGGTTGCTCGCTCGTTGCCCGGTCTCACTGTTCACGAATCGGCCCTGCTACCTCGGAATCTTCCGTAGGACTCGACGGAGGGGATGCTGTGCCAGGGGCACTATACACTTCTGCGTGCGTCACCAATGTCAAACATCGGGCACTTATCGTGTCATGAATTACATCTATTTGTTAGGCACCAGGGTGAGAAATGGTAGTGGAAAGGCTATCCCCAGACTGAGAAGGCTCACACGTGAGCATTCTGTAGCAAGGGAATCGAGAGAATCCGGCGCGGGCTGCGCGAGTCGTGAAACGCGGACTTGGGAAATGTGGTGTGGATAGGCCGCGGCGGAGTTGGAGTCGCGCGGGCTTCGGTGTTCAGAAGCCTTTTGCTTGCGCGATTGCACAGCAGCCGCGCAATGGCCAGGGATAGGAGGAGTTCACACCAGCGCCATGACGTGTGTCATTGGATGGAAAACAGGGTGCGGTCCATGCTGACCCTAGGTAAGGAACCTAGAAGGCAGATGAGACGGCACTGATATGCAGGACCATTGTGTTGAGCCTCATACAAACAGGGGCCCGTTGAGTGGCTGTTTCAACCACGACCGCGATGGTACATTTGCTTGCGATTTCGTGGGCTCAATCATACTTTGCCTTACGCAGGCACGATGATGAAGCTGACGAGATGATTCTGTTGAATACCTTGTCCTTCCTGAGCTGTGGCTAGAAGGATGATGCTCCGACAGTGAGTACCGGCCGGCACTGGCTACGGCCCCCGTCACCCAAGGCTCACTGGCCCTCTACCTATGCAAGGAACGCCTGCTCGTATAGTAGCCCTATAATCATTGAGAACTGCCGAGTTTACTTCGTCAGAGCCCCGCCCGGCTTTCGACGGAATCTAAACACATGGTGGCTATGAATCGTTGTTTGCATTACCTTTCAGGATCCTTGCCCTTGCCCCCTTTCCATACCTACCTAGGTTCCAATCGCCAAGGGACAACACAATCAACACGCTTGAGGGGGCTGAGCCTTGAGACTTCGTATAGGCGCATGTATCAATGTCGAGTGAAAGCCTGACGTTGCGTGGGTCACCCGAACGGAGGCGGTCGTCATTCTGTTTGACCGACGACCCGCTCGGCCACTGCCGACATATCCGCCTTTCACCGGCGTCGATGGATGGACTAATAAGAAGACCCGTCTCCGTCTAGAATTGAGGATAATAGTTGTAGGTCTGGCACTAGACGAGCCACGCAGAGAACATCGCGATATTTTTGAGCATACCAAAGTCCCGACTACCTTTCGACAAGATCACAACGAGTACAATCTACTCGCCTCCATCAGCACCCATTCAAGGAGGTCCTGATAGTCGAACATCATGGTCTCAACTCCTCCGCCAAATCTGATTCCCTTTGGCGCTGACGCCAATTGCACCCTTGACCTCTGTCCTTTGGAATGGAGCATCCTACGATATCAGCCGTCGATCGCGGCGAACACGGTCTTCATCACGTTATTCGGCGTTTCAATGGCCCTGCACATCATTCAGGGGGTTCACTATAAAACTTGGACCTATGCGAGCTGCATGGCAGCCGGGTGCATTCTCGAGATCGTCGGCTACGTGGGCCGGTTGATACTGCACCACAACCCCTTCAGCTTCGAGGCCTTTCTCATGCAGATCAGTGAGTTTGCCGTCTCACGACTTGCGTCTGACACTACATGGCAGGAGTCTAACTCTAGCTATTAGTTTGTATCACCGTTGCTCCCGTGTTTTTGTGCTCAGCAATCTACATTCTTCTCTCCCAGATGTAAGCCGGCGCCTCCTTCTCGCTGTCGTTCATGCTGCTCTCGGCAGGACTGATCATTACATCTCACCAGGATCAACTGGAGCGACCGCTCGATATCCCGCTTTGACCCGCGCGTGTTCTACTGGATCTTCATTCCCGCCGACATCATCTCCCTCGTTCTGCAGGCCACGGGTGGCGCCCTCTCAGCCGTCGGCACCGAGGAGGACGAGGTCCAGAACGGGGTTGACATTTCCCTCGCCGGCCTCAGCATCCAGGTGATCGCGCTGACGACGTTCGTGTGTCTCTTCGCCGACTATCTCATTGCGTACTTTCGCAAGCACGGCCAGGAGGTTACGCGGCGCATGAAGGTCTTTCTCTTCTTCCTGTTCCTGGCTGTCATCTTCATCCTGATCCGCTGTGCGTACCGCATCGTCGAGCTCAAGGACGGGTATCACGGCGTCGAGTTCCGCAATGAGGCCAAGTTCATCGCCCTCGAGTCATCGTGAGTCTCCAGCGCCTGCCTGAACACTGACGTATCCACTCTGGGCTTTGTTGCTGACCGGCTTTGGGTCTCAGGATCATGACCGCTGCCATCTTTCTGCTCAATATCGCACATCCAGGCAGAGTCTTCGACGTCAGGCAGAAGACAGGCAAGGACTCCAGCTCGTTTGAGATGCGGGACCTGCCTAAGACGCAGACCCAGGGCAAGTCAGAGAATAACGATGATGCTGCGACATTGGTCTGATGGTCTCCCGTATGTACATGTTTCAGGAATGCCAGGAAGCGGTGCAGGTGCTATTCATCTAGTGCGATGTGGATATCGATGCGATAAGGCGCCGGGCGAAGGCCAGCCCAGGGAAACTGAGGTCGTATTCTCGAAATCCGAGGTAATGGCAGATGGATGATCTATAAAGGTTACTGCGGTACAATGTCGGGCGGCGTGGTAAGTTTTAGACGACGTCTCCATCACTGACTTTAGAAGAAGATAGATGGAAAAGAAGAATAGATAGATTGCCATGACGAGAGTATTTCGAGTGCGTGGGAGCAACAGTTCTCGCACAATTAGTGCTTTCCTACCCAGGTACCTACCTACCGTAGGTACCTTAGTCTGATAGAGGTTGCAGCCTTGCGATGGAGCACACATCACTCCTTCCAGATTCCCTTCATCAACCTATAGCCAGAGCTTTGAATGGCAATACTTCATTTATATGCAATACCGACTGATTGAACAGTCTGACCTTCGCGCATCAAGTGTCAAGTTGGCTGTAGAAGTCGATACCACGCTGCTGTGAACGTGGGTCGAGTATACTCATCACGTGATGACATCACCGTGTCTTCCAGATCGGCACAGCAACCACAAGATGTCGCTACAACCACCCCCCGCGGACATCACTCCCACACCCTCACCAAGACGACCCCAAGCCGGCGCTCTCTCTTCGCATGTCCGCTCACCAGCGATCGATATCGCCTCGTTCTGGCTTGACCAGCCAGATCACGACCAGCAATCGCCCACCGCCAGGCACCAACTCACGCGACTTCTCTGCCGTCGCGCTTGCGGTGGAGGGAACGCCTACCGGAGCGGCATCATGGCAGAGGCCCTCCTTGGCCTTGCCCCATCCTCGCGACTCGACGACACGCACACGAACAAGATCCAGATACAGCACCCCGATCAGATTCAGGACCACCTACGCCGCGCCATTGAGTACAATGTTCGCCCGACACGCGCTGAGCACGTCTCTGTCACCCTTGATATTCGCAACACGGTTCAGTTCACTCTAGGCAGTGCCGACAACGACACACCAGCGCCGCCCGCCAATGCCAATGCCAAAGCCAATGCCAATGCCAATGCCAATGCCAACGCCAATATCGACCCAGCACTGGACGGGGCGCCGCCGCCGCCGCCGCCGCCGCCGCCTGTTCCAGCAATGGCATCTACGGCACCCAGGACGGTGCGCGTCAACGACGCGCTCGCCAACCAGCCCCAAGATGACCCCTCGCTGCAGCGGTCCGTGGCCAGCCACATCGTCGAGCTTCTGGCCGCCGTCGACGGCGCAACCTGGGCCGTAAGCGACATTTCACGCGGGCCTCAAGGATGGACCGTCACGTATACCTGCAAACACTCGCTCGCAGCTTGGCTGAAGCAGCACCGAAAGAACCCGGACAAGGGCCTCATTGGCGACTACAGCCAGAAGGATCCCGAGATGGCCATATTCGGTACGAGTCTTGCACGCCCCTTTTGCGCCCTTGCCCGCGTCGTTAAGCTGACTGAACTCACGCACAGCACGCCCGGCGTTCGACTGCCGCGGCTCCCTGACCGTGGCTTTTTCTAAGAGCGCCCGCGTCGTCTCCGTCAAGTACGAGCACACGCCCTTCCACAAGACGGTCAAGGAGATGGCCGAACACTTCCGACCGCCGCCGCCGCCGATGCCCACAGTCGCCGCCACCGCCGAGACGACCGAGACGACGAAGAAGACGCCCAGGAGGTCAAAGGCCGCAGCCGAGAACGGCGATGGCAACGAAGGCGAAGGAGGGGCAGCCGGCCAAACGAAGAAGACGCCCCGAAAGCGCAAGTCAGATGTCGACGGAGCGACCTCGACAAAACGGAAGCGCAAGAGCAAGTCAGGCGCCGGCCAGAACGCCACTGATGCGATCATGGTCCCTGCGACGCTCGACGGAGCTGATGGAAACACACAAGCCCAGACGAGGGCCGACGAGGTGGTACAGAGCAGCGTGCACTCGCACGCACTGCTCAACGTGCCACCGGCCGAGGCGACCAGACGCCGCGAGACGGCTATCCGGCTGCTGTCCGAGGGTGGGGTCGAGCCTGAGACGTTGTCGACCGACCAGTTTAGCATCTTTGCGAATCAGTCGCCGGACCTGCAGAAGGAGTCGCTCATCATGCTCGCGAGGTACGGCGCTGAGCGTCTTCGCATCGTCCACCCCAAGGACCAGGCTGCTTCCGAGACGCCCAGTGGTGGCGAGAGCTCGACTGAGCAGACCCCGCAGCCAGCGAACGGCGAAGCCGCTGTCGAGCCTGGTGCGAGCAGCGTCGAGCCGACCGTAGCTGTCGGCAATATTGCAGGCGGAAAAAAGGCGGCGAAGCCCAAGCTCACGCGAGGCGCTTGCACGCCGTGCCGCTCCAGCCGCACCAAGGTACGCAATCCGTGGTCGCGGCCAGTGTTGGCGAATTTGCTACTAACACAACAAAAGTGCGACCGTACAAAACCGTCATGCGACGCCTGCATCGTCGCTGATATCAGCTGCGAGTATCCCCTCCAGCAGAATCGCGGACCCAGGGGCGAGAGCAGCGCCAAGCCTGCCAAGCCAAGAAAGTCTGCTGCACGAATCGAACCAGACACAGAGCCTGAGGAGGTCGAAGATCCAGAGCCCGACGACATCGAGACCATTGACTACACTTCGAACATGCCCGTGGCCAGCATGGTCACGCCAGCAGCAGACTTGAGTACTCAAGATTACTTCAACACGGGCTCCGGGGGCCTATCGTTCCCCCAGACGAACCACCCCGACGTGCCGGTCATCAACCCTTCCAGCGTGACATACCCAGCACCACCGCCAGCTGCCGAGGAAACATACTCTGAAGTACACGCTGGCGTCGTGTCGCCGCCGAAGCCGCGGCAGACAAACGGTCGCCGCAGCCTGCCTTCAGGTCCCACCCAAGCGGCGCCGGACGCCGAACAGACGCAAGCTCAGGTCGACTACGCAAGTGGCTGGCAGCAAGGCGCATCCAATGACGCCGCCCGGAGCGCCAGCACACGGTCGCCTACTCTCGCCAAGCAAGCAGCGAGGCAGCATCAGCAGCACCAACAACCCTCGCCGACTATTCAGCCCGCACAAACCGTTACCCCGTCCCAGACATCTCCCTTTCAGGTGCCTGCGCAGACTGCCAGAGTCAAGTCGCGGACCGGGCAAAGGAGCCAGACCCCGCATGGCATCCAGCGCACGTCGACGCCGTCGCACCACACGGTGCAGCAGACCCGATCGCCTGCAGCCCCGCCCCCGACCGTCGCCACACCGCACTACAGCGCCGCGGCCGACCTGACGGCCCTGTCACAGCAGAGCGCGTACAGCGTGCGCTATTCGAGCGCAGCGGACCAACAAACTGCGCCGATGCGACTCGGGTACGAGCCATACTCGGTCCAAACCGCAGCCTCCAGCTCCACGTATCCCGCGCAGAGTGCCTACAGCAACAGATCATCATCCACATCCCACCTACCTACGGTTCAGGCTCCTCAACAACCAGCCACTTCAGACTACAGTACGACGACGGCGGCGGCCGACCAGACTTGGCCGGACTCCCATGGTCGCGCCGGCCAAACCTACAGCACCGGCACATCGAGCGCCTCGACCTCAGCCCAGCACCAACACCACCAGTCTACGTCTCTGCAGCAGTTTGACATGCGCTCCAAGGGTCCAGGACACCAGCAGCCTCGTTCCCAGCAGCAACAGCAGCAGCAACAGCAGCAGCAACAGCCATATGGGAGCTACACCCCTCAGCAGCAGCACCAGCAGCAGCAGGCGCAGACGTCTACATCGTCCCGACAGCAACAGGGTCACGAGCAGACGCAGTCCGCCGCCCAGCAGCAGAGTTCATGGTATGGCAGCTTCGGGTCCGGCTCTTCTTCCTTTGTACCTGCCAACGCGACACCCGGGTATGGTAGCCGTAGCAGCGGTGCTGCGGGGTACGGGAGCAGCACCGCGAGCACGGCGTCTTACGGCCAGCAGCAACACCCTCAGCAGCAGCAGCAGCAGCAGCATCGACAGCAACAGCACCATGGCCTGTCTAACATGCCGGCCCACGGCTACGGTGGAGCGGACGGTGATATTTATGATCTTCTCAAGGCGGGCATGAATTCGCGGTAGGGAATGCGCGGACCTTGCGTGAATACTGGTAATTGGGCATCAACCTTCATCTCGGCATGCGACAGCAAGGCGTACGGATCTTTTCGGGGACTTTTCGGGGAAAGAGTTCAGCATGAGATGATAAAATGGGTGAAATGAGTCGAAGACTGACGACTGCATCAGGACGGCAGAGGGAGGTCTTCTCGACAGAGCATAGCGTACTCATCGAGGCCTTCACGATTTCTGCCAGGGTTGGAAGGCGCGTTACTTGCTATGCTATCTGGGATAGGTTGCGTGAAACGGAGCTCGACACGCAGGTGTTGCCGATCGATTTCCGAGGTAGCATTGGACCAGATGGGGTGACCAGATGGAATCATTGGGAGGCAAGACTACCAAACATGCTGGATCAGCATTTTTTCATCTACCTTGCTGCGCCTGACCCGGGCTTTCGTGATCCTCCTTACCCTCGATTAAAGCCAGGGAGCCTGCCTTACTGGATCTGTCATTTTTCTTCCTGAAAGGACAAGAAGTACCCTCCAACAGCTTAGGCTCGGAATGAAGGTACTGCGGACCGGTTGCCTGCGCTGCCCGCCAGCTGTGCCACCGCTTCATGTCTTGCCGTGCCGTTGCTTGTCCAGAGCGGACGCGGCGGCTGTGTCGCGGAACTCATGTGCTGACACAGACGTGCCTCGGACTCGGGTGGCTCGCACTCGGCACCCCCCTCCCCACCCCCCGCAGTGGTGAGCGTACTCGGCATCTCGGACTCGGGCTCGAGTGTTGATGGTTCCCTACTCGAGGAATCCTTCTGATGACACGTCAGGCACTTTTGTTGTCGGCTCGCGTGGCACAGTACCATTCACCCCCCCCCGTTGCCAGGACTGAAGATGGCAAGGTGCCCGGCTGAATGGTGACGAACGCCACACGGCGCCGAGTTCGACTGCCCTTGCTGCATGCCCTGGATCCCAGCCAGATGGTCATCTGCTGAAGCTCACCAATCAACAAAGAAACACAAATCCTCACTTCCCCAAAACTCGACGCCGCACGGAATTGCAAGGTTCCTGTTCCTAGCCAGAGCAGGGGCTCAATTGCTGTGCAGCAACTTGTCCCATCTCATCCTCGGGTCTCTCAGACACATCAAATGATATTCCCGTCCTCGAGGCCTGATTTCTCCAGCTCGGTCCGCGGTCCGTTGTGCCAATGAATACAAGCCGGGTCGGGGCAAGGTTTTTGATCCCACCGGCGTGCCCGGGACGATGATGGTTCAGGGAGGATCTCCAGATGGACATAAATGGGATCGCGAGGACGCACATCTCCTGCCGAAAGCTTCTGTATCTTTCGCCACAAGTTCCAGCATAACCAAGCGCTCTGTGGTTAGCCTAGCCAAGATGCTCTTTGGATCCTTGACCTCCCTGCTCGCCATCGGCGCAACCCTCCACCTGGTGGAAGCCGCCACATCTCCGCCCAAGGCCAAGACTGTCAACGGCACCTATGTCGGGTATGACCTGCCCGAGTTTCAACAGCAGGTCTTCCTCGGTATCCCCTATGCCAAGTCGCCACCGCTGAGCAATCCCGAACCGCTCACAGAGTCGTGGAAGGGAACACGGTCGGCCCAGAAGTACGGCAACATCTGCCCCACGCAGTCTGACGAGAGAATCTTCAAGGCAGTCAATGCCACCTTCTCTCACGATTGTCTCAACCTCAACATCATCCGGCCCGCCAATGTGCGCGCTGGAGACAAGCTTCCCGTTGCCGTGTGGCTCCACGGTGGTGGCTTCTTCGCAGGCTTCGGCGCAGAGAGCAACACCAACACGTCGTACGTGATCAGGGCCAGTGTTGAGAACAAGACGCCCATCATCACCATTACCCTCAACTACCGTCTCGGATTCCTGGGATTCCCAGGTGGACCACAGGCAGTGGCGGCGGGCATCACGAACCTTGGTCTCAAGGACCAGCGCATCGCCCTCCGATGGATCCAGGAGAACATTGCAGCGTTTGGTGGTGATCCTGCCAAGGTCACCCTGTGGGGTCAGTCTGCAGGCGCCATTTCCATCACGCACCAGATCCTCGCATACGGCGGCGAGGATTCAGGTCTTTTCCGCGGTGGCATCGCTGTCAGTGGTACGGCTGGATACGGCACCAACAGTCTTTTCCCCCTAAGCACGCACCTGACGGACGGCTATAACCACATTGCCAACGCATCCGGCTGTGCGGGCCCCGAGATTGATGACAGTCTCGAGTGCCTCCGAAAGATCGATGCCTTTACGCTGTACCAAGCTGGCTGGGATGCCGTCAACGCAGGTCAGGCAAAGGGGGAGATTGCCCTCTACTGGTGGCCAGCTGTCGACGGCGACTTCATCAAGGAGCCGCCTGTCTCGCAGCTCGATGCTGGCCGTTTCCCGCGAAACATCAACCTCATGACGGGTGCCAACAGCGACGAGGGCCTTCTCAGCATCCACGTGCACAGCGCTGGCCTCAAGACGGAAGAACAGCTGAAGGACCGCCTCCATTTCTATTTCCCCACTGCGCGTTCCAGCACCATCCAAAAGATCCTTTCGGCATATCCCGTGGATGCGCCTTCGTCGCCCTACTCTCTGCCCATGAAGGGTGCCGACGGAAAGGACCCTTTCTGCGAGGCCATGCAGGTGGCTAATCTCACGTGCGAGCCGCAGACAAGGCGCATGGCATCGATTCTCGGCGACTTTGCTTTCATCTCGAGGCGACGGCATTCGGCCGAATCGTTCGCCAAGTACGGTGTTAAGACGTACAGCTACAGGTGAGGCGGGTCGAGACGGGACCGGTTGGCATCTCGCAGAGCAACGCTAACTAACATGGACGGTGCAGATTCGACACTGACCCAACGGACATTCCGATCAGCGAGGTCTTGGCGCCGGGCTTCGCCACGCACGCGAGCGAGTACACGTACTTCTTTGGCTTCCCTCCCGATTACAACATGTATGAGCGCAATTCGCCGGTCGTCAACGTCAGCTCGCACCTGAGGCTCTCCCGTGGCATCGTTGACAAGCTTGTGTCCTACATTGCAACAGGGGACCCCAACACCAAGAAGGGTAAGCACCGGCTTTTCAGCTGCGTGCCTGGCAGTAGAGAATCGTGGCTGACCATGCTCGACAGTTGATTTCATGCCTAAATGGACACCCTACAATGTCAATTCGCCGAAGAACATGCTGTTCAACGCCACAGCGTCGAACAACAAGATCAATGTTCGTCTTGAGGAAGATACCTGGCGCAAGGAAGGCATGGCGCTGTGGTCTGAGTACGCCTTCGAGCTGGACCCCGGGAGCAAGTGGAGGCGGTGATCGGATCGTGACAGTGATCTGACGGTCGTACTCAACACGTAATCGTAATCGTAAATTGGATGATGGCTGAAGTCAATTGGGGGCCTCTATCGGGCAGTCAAGTATTGAGGGGTCGTTCAGAAAACGAGACGCCTAGCTGGAGGATCACGCGTTGTGCTGATATCAGTCCATGTTGATGACGATGATGGAGAATATCAGTCTATGTTGTTGGTGATGGAGAAATATCCAGAGTAATTTCGAGATAGATAATGAGCACCATCCCCTCGCTGTGTCGATATCGTACCGAATTCACAAGTACCGCGTATGTTGAGTGCGCTAGAGGCAGGAATGCCACATGACACCTTCCTGTCGGAGATGCCAAGTCTCCCACCTGCCTCGTCACAAGTGCTCAGCTGACAAGCAAAGTAAAAGGCTTCCCGTATATTCACGCAGCAGTCAATTAATTGATACAGTGTAGAAGTGCATCTGGAGAGATTTCGTCGTACCAGCCAACATCTACAGTCTTCTTGTATGTCTATTGCTCTAGTGAGGCTGCCGTACCCCCTAACGGTGAGGTCTTTCCAGGACAGTCCAATGTGAGCCCAGGGGTGGAAAGATCGAGAGAGGGCTGTGCCGCCGAGCGGGGTGCTCTGGTGGTGGAAGACAGTGGTGAGCTTCTTTTGTGGTTATGTTTAAAGAAGGAATCTCTGTGGACATCTGTCCGTCTCCCTCCTCTTTCGGAGTTGGTGCTCTTGGCGATGGTCACATCGGCTCACCGTTTGCTTGTCACGGCCACCACTAGACTCCCGTGGAAGGAAACGACAACAAAAGAGCTGAGATGTTTTGATTTGAGGATGGGTATGTGGGTAGGTAGGTAGCTGTCTGGGTATCTCATAGTGTAGTGGCATCCTCGTCTGCAGCCTCGACGACTCTCTTACCACTCGTAATCTCCCGCCTCGACTTTCCTTCCCGCCCTTCCATAAAAGGCACCAGAAACCGCGAGAGGCCCGACTCGACATCAAGGTCCCTCCGCCTTGCCTCCTCCAGCAGCGACCACACACGCTCATCCTGCGCGTCGGCGGCCCGCCGCACGAGCAGCACCGCCGTGTCCCTCGACAGCCACGTCTCGTCTTCGGGGCCCAGCAGCTCGACGCACCGGAACGCCTGTTCGACGTCCCTCACATCTGCGAACGCGCGGATGGCCCGGTCGAATGCCGCCCTGTCCGCGCGCAGGGCCGTCGTGGGGTTCTCCTCGACGAGAAAGCGCAAGGCCCTCGTGTCCTCGCACGCGGCGAGCAGGTGCCTGAATGTCGTCTCGTCGGCGAGCGCCTGCGTGTACCGGGGCATCTGCTTGTAGACTTGGAGAGCGGCGTCGAAGCCCTTCGCCACGACCGTGGCCTCGACGATGACGTTCAGCGCCTGGATCGGCACGTCGTAGTCCGGCACAAGCGCGGCGAGCCCCTCGAGCGCCCCGTCCAGCAGCGCCGGCTCGGCCTTGAGCCGCGCGTAGACGGAGCGTGTGCTCCCCTCCGGCGCGACCCCGAGCGCCCGGAACATGATGCACAGCAGCCTCAGCGCGTTGGGGACGTCCCAGGCGTTGGCGTAGCTGTCGATGAGCGCTTCGTAGTGGTGCACGCCGAGCTTGGCGCCGCGCGCCGTCAGCACGCCCATGGCTGCCGTCGCGAGGTCCGGGTGACCGCCGCGCGCCGCCGTGTCCAGCACGGCGAGCAGCGTGCCGTCCGAGACGCGGCGGCGGTCGTGCTCGAGAAAGCGGCCCCAGATGTAGGACGTGCCCTCGACGTGCGAGGCGGCGGCGCAGGCGTCGAGCAGAACGTGCCACAGGGCCACGGGAACGTCCTCACTCGTGGCATGGCGCTTCTCGTGAGCGAGGCGGACGGCCTCGTCGAGGAAGCCACGGTGGGCAAATGCGAGGACGAAGACATCGAAGAGACGTGGTGGCACCCCGGTGTTCTTGTCGAGGAGCTCTTCGGCCTTGTCAAAGGCCAGCTCGTACTGGCCGTCACGGAGGAGGCCGAGAGCAACATTGCAGTGGCCGGAAAGGGTGATGGGCGTCCAGGACTCTTGCATGGCCCAGAGAATTTCGTTGCGAAGGAGGTAGTTGGGGTGGATGGCGAGAGCCTGTCTCTTTTAGCTTTACATGGCGAGAGATAAGGGGGGGATCCTGTCGCCTCAGACATACCTCGAGTGCGTCGTGACAGAGCTGTGCGCCAGGATTCATGCCCAGCTGGTGCATCTCGGCAAGGAGCTGGGCGATCATGTCGGCTGATCCATTGGTATCTCGCGCGCAAGCGATGAGGCATTCGTAGAGCGCTGGGCTAGGTTGTTGTCCTCTGTCTTGAATGAGATGCCGTACGATAGCCGCCGCCGTACGAAAGCTGTCCGGTATTGTCTGGAGCTGGCGTAGTGCTTCGAGCATATCGGGGACGGAGGCCATCGGTAGGACATCGCGGTCGAGGATTGTCGGGGGAGGGGCCTTCAAAATCGACCGAACACGAGCGTCGTTGACAGCACCTGCCGCTTCATATGCCACAGCGCGCACAGGGATGGCGGAGGACGCATAGCGACGATATGCTGCGGTCTGCACGCGTCTTGGGGCCGTGACCGAGAGGCAATCTCGTCTTCGAGTCGTCGCATGGAGTGTCCGGGGGACGATCGGGGCGTTGAGTACTCTAAAGGCGAGGACGGGGTCCACGGAGGGACAGAGGCAGCGCCATAGTCCGTCAAAGGCAACCCGCGAGCCTGACATTAGGTCGGTCGTGCTTGCTAGCGCAATTGAGGCGTCACGCCTTTCCCCGTAGACATATCTTTCGAGAGTGATGGCAAAAGCTTGAATCGAAGACGGGAGTTCAAGAGTTCAAGCTTCAGTGGATCTTTCACGTGATCACGTGACCCTGCGTCAGTCCTTCATCGATCCGAAAGCACGAGGCACCACACGCAACCAAGGTCCTCTAGATGCGCTGAAAATGCATTTGTGATATTTTGAGTGGCTTTGAAAGCCCTTGCTTCACCCAGCGTGACAGCGCCCAGATCGGGTCCAGCCATGCTCCAAACACGGAGCGCCCAGCCAGAACTGCAAAAGTGGGAGGCCGCCTCAGAGAGCGAACATAGAGCCGCAACCTCGAGGCCCATCCCACACCCAGACTCTCGTGTCCGTGCCCTTCAAGCGACTGCGCTGCATCAGAATGCCAGCGCCGAGCGGACGCACCGCGCGCCTGCATCGCAGAGGTTTCTCAACCCAAGCCCACCCAAGTCCAGACTCCAACAACGGCTTCAAGCGCCGCGCCCCCTCCCCCTGCCACGGCCTTGTCCCCGTCCCCTGCCGCGGTCGCCGCCGCGGTGATCACCCCTCCCGCCGCCGCGTCCGCCTCGGAATCCGCCTTGGTTGTTCTGCTGGTTCTCCTTGACAATGTCGATAATATCGTCCGGTACGCGGAGGTACTTGATCTGTAGTCCGGCGATTAGCTTTGCGTTTGCGCTCGGGCGAATGGATGAAAAGAGATGTAAACGCACGTTGTTTCCCTTGACGTATACCTCGGGAATCTTGACAAACTTGTCGCCTTCCTGTCACGACACACAAATGGTCAGCCATAGCAAGCGCGCATGCACTCCAGGGCGAGCGCCAGCGGGTGTGGCCGGAGGAGAGAACGCACGGGACTCGTCTGGACGACCTCCTTCAGCGTGAGGTTCATCCACGTGTCGCACATGACGAGGTGGCCGTTGAGGGTCTCGCCGTTCTTGAGCTCGACGAGCATCGGGTGCCCTTGGGCGGCGTTGAGGAGGCCGAGAGGGAGCTGTCGAAGGCTGTTAGGTCGTGTTCCAAGTGTTGCGAGGGGGCGTCCTCAGGTCTGGAAAATCTTACCATCTCGTCGTGTGCGAGGGCAAATTTGCGGGCTGTGTGATGTTGATGACTGGAGGCTTGCGCTCGTGGACTTGGTGATGCGACGTGCTTGGTTGCAGCATGGAGCTGCGTTGTGGTGGGGCGTCGGTGTGGACATCATTGCTTCGGTGTAGGGCGTCGGTGACTCGGTGAGTGAGATCACCACATCTCCTCTGTTCATAGGATGTGGCTTTACGTACATGACCGACGTTGACGGGGGCCTAGTTGAGACACAATGTGCTGACTGTTTCTTGATGCATACATCGTGGTATTTATTGCTGCAAGCTCCATCTGTAAAGTCTATATACGACACATTTTTACCAGACGATACCTCATGATTACTCGTCATATCCTAGATCACCTCCCCAAGGTCACTATGTAGTAGTATTCAAGCTGGACTCCTGTCGTGCACCAGCCGCCCCCGTACCCAGACCTTTTTCGTGTTCCGGTCATCTCCGTTAAAAAGCCACTTGGCCATCTTCTCCTCCCACGTCTCCCAGCCGAAAATGTCTACATTGCCCTCGTCGCCACGCACGAGGCTCGCAATGGCGACCTCTCCCTCGCGTCCACCAACATGGTCCACGGCGCCCAGTCCGACGAGCTGCGCATCGAATTGCTTACCAACCTCAAAGCCGCCGACCGCGCTCTCCAGCCCGAGAATCGTGGCGCCGCCACGCGTGCCGAGGAACAGGGCCTCCTCAGCCGTGAGCTTGGCCCTCTCCTTCTCCGTGCCGTCCGGTAGGCCCATAGCGACGTGCCTCGAGACGAGACTCGACTGCCTCGCGGCCTCGAGGATAGATGGGCTGTAGCCGCCACTCATGTCGGTGCCGAGTCCCACTTCGACGCCCTTCTCCCAGAGCCAGCGCACGCGCGCGGCGCCCGACGTGAGGGCCGAGTTGCTTGCCGGGCAGTGTGACACACCGGAGCCCCTGGCGGCAACGAGATCAGCCTCCTCCTCGGTGAGGTGCACGGCGTGCGCGAGGATGGTGCGCTTCGTCAGGAGGCCGTGGTCGTCGTAGACGGCAGCGTAACTGGCCGAGTCGGGGAACATGCTCTTGACGAGAGCGATTTCGCCTTCGTTCTCAGAAATGTGCGTCTGGATCGGCAGACCCGTGTCGCGGTGCAGGGCGGCGAGGCCGTGCATAGCGTCGCTTGTGCAAGAGGGTGCGAAACGTGGGGTCAGGATCGGGGTGACGAGGTCGTAGGAGGGGTCGATGGCACGGATGTGTGCTATGGATGCTTCGGTGGCCTGCAAGGAAGCCTCGGCGGACTCATCGCGATAGTACGACGGGCACATGTCCTTGTGGTCCATACAGACGCGGCCGATGAAGGCGCGCTGGCCAATGTCGAGGCAAATGTCGGCAAGCAAGTTGGTGGCGGCAACGTCGACGGTGGCATAGTAGGCCGAGGTGGTGGTGCCGTGGGCGAGGGTGCGGCGGACGCAAGCCGTGTAGACGCGGCGCGCCTTGCTGAGGTCCTTGAGAGACGACTCAAGCGGGAAGGTGTATGTGTTGAGCCAGTCGAGGAGCGTAGACTTGCCAAAGATGCCAACATTGGGGTACTGGGACGCGTGGACGTGCGTGTCAATGAAGCCGGGGAAGAAGAACTGGCCAGGTGAGGCCGTGGTCACGGTGACCGAGGATTCGTCCCATTCGAGACGGGGGAACAGCTCGGTCCTGGCGCGGTCGAGGTTGCAGTCCGGCTCGACGGCGACAATGGTACCAAAGTGGTCGACGCAGACAGCTGTGTTGTGAAGATACTCGAGTGATTCGCGTGACTGGGAGTGGACAAAGGTGCCAAGGAAGAGCTTGTTGCTGGCGAGATAGGCCTCGGCCTTGCCGTGCGCATCATGGATAGCTTCACCCATGGTGACGACGGTTGGGCTGGTTAGCAGGAATTCGGGAGGCGTTGCCTTTCTCGTGTTGGCTGAGATTGAATATGGATAGCAATAGCCAAAACCAGAATAGCAAGCCAGCAAGCAGGAGCACCAGCTTCAGGTCCAGGTTCGAGAGATATTACCCAAAGCAAGAGAAATGACAAGAGCACTCGAATACTGGTCCGCACAAGTTGGGATTTATCGATGGAGATGAGCGAGGGCAGAAGGAAACCGCACTAGCAGGACATCTCCGTTGTCCGTCCTAGTCTCTTGGGTTCTGCTCGGTCTTGGCCTCGATCTAGGTATAGTGATGATAAGTACAGCCCGAGTGGGTTGTGTCGTCGAGATAAGGACAGGACGATAACGAATGGGCGTCTGGTTCTATTGTTGATGGATGCAAGCCACGGCTGAACAGGTAATGCGCCGTAGAGTGCCCGTGTTGGGATGTATGTACGAACGAACGACTGCGTGCCGACGAGTCTGGTAGAATGCAGACCGGCAACAATTGATGTCTTTTCACCAGCATCAACGGTAGCAGGTCCGTCCCCCTCCAGCGCGCGCCTGCCACCCCCACCATGTGAACGCGGACCCCTCACCGTCACACGGCGCTCGCCGGGGGCCGACGCTCATGCCTCCCCACCTTCTTCTCCTCATCCGCGATCGATGTTGCCTCTTCTTGCCCCTCACTTTCCCCCAAAAATGTGCCCCCCCCCCCAATCCCCCCCTCTGTGCCCCTCACCACCTCCCATGCCGGGTCACCTGATGACTTTGGCCTCTCCCTAAGAGAATGAGATTGTAGAATAAGGTAGGTCAACAAGGCGGAAGACCTCACCGTCAAGGCCTTTCCCTGGCTCGGGTCCCTGCAGGACACCCCTCGCCGATCGGGACTGTCAAACGCCCTCCCGTCCTGCCGTACCTTCTTGCGCTCCCTGGAACCACCTTAGCCCCGTCCCACTTTCTGTGTTACAACACCAGGGCCCCTCGGGCATTTCTCCAAGCCAAAGTGTCTCGTCACTTTGAGTCAGACCATCACACGTCGACCACGTCGGTGGAAGAATCAAAGCATAGGGGGTTTCCTTTCTTTTGTCAAACGAAGTGGCATTCTGCCTTCTATTTCCATCTTGTGCGACTTGTGCGACCTCGCCGATCTGGGCAGACCCAAAGAGAACCAAAACAGGTGATGCGGAGGGAGGACAAGACATAACTTTAAAATTCAGTCGCAAAACAAAGAGATGTCATGCGGAAAACAAAACGGCTTCTCTAAAAACATGGCGCAATGTGCACAAAAAGACAAGACGAAGTTAAAACAAAATACAGTCCCTCCCCCCCCGCCCCCGCCGCCGTTTCCCTCTTGGTACAAACAACCATGGCGCCATTCTCATCACGTGTCTATAGATATCTTCTTAATTGTTCTTGCTCGTCATCTCTCATCACCACTCTTCTCCAGCAGATATCTCGAGCAGCCTACGCGGCAGAGCCAAAGTCACCCTCCACACCGTTAATGCTGCTGCCCTCGCTAGACGGCGCATCCTGGTTGTAGCTGTCCCAGTTGGCCAGCACCGACGCAATCTTGGGCGAGTTGGTGAGCTTGTACACCTCCTCAAAGTACTCCTTGGTGATCGCAAACGGCTTGGCCGTCACGTTGGGAATATATTTGCCAATGAGCTTCGAGGGGTCGATCGTCGTCCTGTTGATCTTCTTGAGCAGGAACGAACGGAAGGGCTTAACACCCGACCGCAGGAAGGTCGAGTGGAACGGCACGTCGATACCCTTGAGAGGGATCGTCGCGAAGCCCCTCTGGAGGTCGAGCGGCGTTGGCTTCTTGAGCGTCTCCTCGGCAGAGCCCTTGACAATCTCTCGCAGCGCGTCCTTGGCCTCTGCGAGGTTGTTGCGCATCTCGTCCACGTCAATCTTCTGCACCTTGAGGAAGTTCATCACGCCAGTCAGCGTGTCGAGCGCCCGCAGGTCGCCTGCCGCGACGTACTGCATGTTGGCGATGTTGTAGTTGACAATCTCCAGCAGCCAACCCGTCTCCTCAGCGATCATGTTGACCACGAACTCAAGTGCCTCCTCGTTGAACGTCTTGGAGATGCGGCTGGGGTTGATGGCGCACATGGAGTAGTTGGAGCGACCTGCGGCGTCACGCTCGACAGCAACCTGCATCGTCAGGCCGCGATAGAACACAACGGACACCAAGCTCTCAATGGGCATGACCTCGGCCAGGGCCGCAAGTGCCGAGTACTCGCCGAGGGAGTGGCCGGCGAAAGTGCAGTCGCGGGGCACAAGACCCTTGGACTTCATGTCCTCAAAACTGGCCTTCTCCATAAGCGTCAGGGCGGGCTGTGTAAATTGTGTTGCCGACAGAAGGCCAGTAGGCGACCTGTACGTGTACGAAGTGGTCTTCTCATCAACCTCCTTGAAGATCTTCTCCGACTTGATGGAGCCATCAGCTGCCACTGTCTCGAAGGTCATGGCCATGTAGTTGGCACGGATGGCTTTGCCACGAGGGCCACCAAAGTGGATGGTCAGCTCCTTGGGGTTGTTCTTGACGATGTTCGTGATTGAGAAACCTGCGTTCATCAGTACAGTCACTTGAAACACGAGAGTAAGACTGCTTACCGTAGTTGTCCATCAGGTAGGTATCGGCGCGGTCCCACACATCCTTGGCGACAGGACTGCTGGCATAAAGCTCCATGCCCATGCCCTGCTCCTGAGAACCCTGACCGGTGAACACGTAGGCCGTCACGGGCTGCTCGATTTCGGCCTCGCCGAGGAGAACCTTCTCCTCGTTCTCCTTGTTGAGGGCCTCAACCTTGATGATCTTCCGACCGGCCACCATGCCGACGTGCTGCAACTTGACCTCGAGATCGTCGTTGGGCAGGACCATACCAACGAGAGAGGCGTGGAAGCTGCGAACGCGGCCAATGTTGTTCTCGGCGGCCCATGTCTCGACGAGACTACGCACCGAGGCACTGGAGTACATGCCGTGCGTGATGGTGCCGGGCAAGTTGGCGTATCCGGCAAATACACGCGAAACGTGAATGGGGTTGTAGTCGCCGGAAACACGAGCGTACGTCTCGTTGGAAGAGGGCGCACGAAGCTGCAGGGGAGTCTTTCCGCTCAGAGGAATGGGGTTCTCAAAGTTGAGGGGCTGATCGAGGGGCGAGCCGTGGCGCTCAAGGTAGTCAACTACAGGGTTACCATGCGAGACACCAGCCTCATAATCGACGCTAGCCACCTGGATAACCTCCTTGCTGGGGAGCTCAAGTAGCACCTGGCCGTAAGTCTGGATGCTGCTGAAAACCGTCTTGTTCTGGAACTTGAGGAAGCTCTGCAGACGGAACTCAAGAGTCTGTCCGAGAAGCTGGATGTCCTGAGGGAGGTCGTCAAGGTTGAACCACTCCTTGGCCTTGAGGACAGCGACATCCTGAGTGGTGGCGAGGTGAAGCTGCACAGGAGTCTCGGTCTTGCGCTGGAAGGTATTCTCAAAGTCCGAGTACACACCGCGGTACAGGAACTGGGACGTTACTTCCATGACGGCCTCGCCATCACGGCTAATTGTGCCGCAAACCTCAACCATCTTACCAGACTCCTGGTTGATGACAGCATTGATCTGAGCAGTGGTGCTGACCTCGTCACCCTTCTTCAAAGGCTCAGCGCCGGGTAGCATACGGAACTGGTTCGACAGGTGGACGAGCTTGAGGAGATCGCCGTCGATGGTGCGGGGGAAGATAGGCTTGGTAATAGCCTTCCAGCCGACAACAATAGCAAAGTCCATCGGCGCAAATACTGTCTTTCCGGGACGCTCGACAAAGGCCTCACCAGTGTTGCCAACAGCATGGACAAAGTCGTTGATGTCCTCTCCAGTGATCGTAGCCTTGCCACCATCAAACTGCTTGGAGACGTCAGCATCGAGGTCAAGAGTCTCGTTGCCGAACCAAGCACGCCAGTAGAACTCCTTGATGCGGTCATTGCGGCCCTCCATGACCTCGTGAATCGGAGCGTAACCAGCCTCGGGGCGGTACACGAATTTCAGGGGCAGGGACACCGGCTCGCCGAGGGCAGTGGTGTCCTTAATCATGTTGACCAGGATCTCGTTGTTACCAACAAGCTTGACCTCGAGAACGTCGACGTACTGGTTGTGGCGCGGCTGCTCCTTGACGATGATCCGGGTCCTCGCAGGGTCGTTGGGGTAGTGGATCTCCACGAACAGGCCACGGACGGGAGCGAAGACACGCTTCATCGGGTTGGTCTGGAACTTCTGACCTTGAACAAGAACCTCAGAAGTCAGGAGTGCGTGACGCCAGCTGCGACGGGGTCCGGCAAGAAGAGCCAGCCAGGCATCCTCAGTGGGCATGGTGGCAGACGGCGAAAGGTGCAGGCGGTACGTGTTCTTCGTCTCATCATACGAGGTAAGAAGACCATCGACATCCTCGACCGGGATCTCGGTATCGTTCAGCTTACCACCGAAGTACTCGATGGTGGGAATCGACTTCTTGTCGCCGCTGTAGAAGTCTTGGGTGAGACGCTCGACGTGGGTGTCGTGAACACCATCGAGGATATCCTTGATAGGTTCATCCAGAATGGTGGAGAACTTGGCGGCGGTAGGGCCCTGGAGAATGCAGGTCCTGCCGACGTCCTGGCCAATGACGGCGCCGAGGTCCTCGGACTGCCACAGCGAGTCCTTCTTGAAGAAGAACTCAAAGTTCTCATCAAGGGCGGGCACGAAGGTGGGGGGTTTCTGGCCGCGACGCTGGCAGAGCATGAGGAAGTGCTGAACGTCCTGCGCGTTGATAATCTGGGTGTCAGCCTCGGGGTAGCCAGCAAGAATTCTCTTGACAGTCTCGTAAGGGCTTTCGAGTTCGCCAAAGTCCTGGAGCAGGGAAGCCTGGCCAGGCTTCGAGGTGAAACGCTCCTCAACACGATGGATGAAATCTCCAGTAAACTTCTTGTAAGAAGCATCGATCCAGCGAGACTCGTGCCTGACGTAAAGCAAGTCGACCATGCGACGGACGACCTCGCCGTAAGTCATATCCTCGAGGTCGACAGTCTCACCGAAACGGTTGCGGCCAAACCAGACCTTCTGGAAGTCATCGTTCAGCTTCTTGATGATGTAGTCGCGGTTCTTCTTCAGTTCGGGAACGCGCTTCTCCTTGGGAAGACTGAAGATCTTCTTGTCCATCTCCGCCCACAGGACCACACCTCGAGTAGCCAGCTTGTGAATGGGCTCACCCATCTCAGAGCGAACCGTAATGACACCACCAGCAGGTCCCTTGTAAGTCTTCTCCCAGGACTCGTCACCAATACCAGGAGCATCAACGATGGCCTGCTTCGCGTTCTTGCTCGTATGAGCCTCCTTGGCAACCATCATGCGGCTGCCAAAGAGTGTACCATCAAAGGGCATGGGAGGGTAGCCGTAGCCCTTGGCCCACTCACCGGTGAGGTAAGGGTACGTGTCATCAGCTCCACCGAAGCCACTGCCAGCAACAAGAATAATGTTGGGGGTGCGACGGATACGTCCGTACATGCTCAGAATGGGCTGGTGGAAATCCTCGAAGGAGTGGTGGCCACCACCGCGACCGCCGGTCCACTGGAGAATCACGGGGAAGTCGGGGTTGGCCTTGGCGATGTTGATGACGGCCTGGATGGCATCAGACGAACCAGGCTTGAAGGCGATGTGCTTGAGGCCAAGAGTTTCAATGTACTCCTGAGCAACCTCAATGGAAGGGACACCGGCGCCGATGGTCAGACCCTCAATGGGGACTCCCTCAGCCCTGAGGCGGCCGAGGAGGGGAATCTGCCAAGCCATGGCGCGGGGGTTGACGTAGATGAGGTTTACGGTGATACCACGGCCGGCGGTAATGGCTCCTTCAATCTTAGACAGGGCCTCCGTCATGGTCTTGGCGTTGTAGTAACCACCGCCAGCAAGCTCAATGTGATAGCCAGCGTTCATGGTAGCGGATACGAAGTCCCAGGGCACCGTGCAGGGCGTCATACCGGCGACCATGACGGGAGGAAGACCGAGCAGCCTGCTCATCTTGGTGTCGACGAAGGTACGGCCCTGCGAGGTGGTCACCAGACGGGGTCCAAACTCCTTAACCCAGTCCACAGCATATCGGATGGCGTGCTCTTCGTCCCTGTCGAAAAGCTCAGACTTGTAGCCGACCTCTGTGACGGTGCCGTTGACGGATCCAGCCAGGATAACGTGGACGCCAGTGCCCTCCTTGTTGCGGCTGGTGAGTATTCCGAGGCCGGAGATGCCGCCAGGGCCAAAGTCGAGCACGTGGGTGGCATCGGGGAAGACGGTGGCCTTCTCCCAGTTGACGGGGTCTCTGGTGATGAGACGAACCAAGGCAGGGACAATGTTGCCTTCGACCTCCTCCCTGATATCCTTGCCAGTGTTTGTGTCAAAGACAGGGATGCCAAGATCCTCGGACAGGATCTCGATATCCTTGAGGTCGCCATCGATCAGCTCAGTAGCCTCGGCGAGGTACTTGCTGTGGAAGGGGGCCGTAATGGGGAGGAAGCGGTTCACGAACCGGCTCTTGCGCTCGGTGTAAGGGATTCGGGTCTGGTCGAGGCCGGTGGGAGCCTTGACCTTGCGCAGCTGGGCGTTGAGACCGTACAGGGAGATCGGAGGACCGGTGACGACCAGGTTTCGCGGGCTGTTGATGAGAGAAATGGAGATGTGGCGGTCTGCGGGGAGGTATTGGTTGGTGGCATCGATGTGCTTCTGGACCTCTGCCTGAGACAGGTCGCGGATGCTCAACATGGGAGTTGGGGTGCCCTCGCCATTGTCGATGGACTCGCGCAGCATGTTGGGTGTGAGCGACGTGCGGGGGAAGACCTGCTGACTACGGGCACCGATCCAGAAGAGGATGGTGAGCGCCGTGGGCGCGATCTCCTTCCACGACTCCCAAGAGCAAGCAGCAGCAGTGGCCGCAGCCAGAACGACACCTTGCGAGTGACCGGTGGAGCCGCTCAGCCTCTCTCGCAGCTTGCCGGGGTTGACACCCAGGGCCTTGCACGTCACCTCGTAGTGGGCGAGCTGCACAAGACCGATCAGAGGGAAGCTGACGGGGGCGGAGACGAGGTAGTCGAGATCAGGTGTCGCATCCTCGTCCTCCAGCCACCTCATGACGTCGAGGCCCTTGGGGTAGAGCTTCTCGGCGCTGGGGTGTTTGGACAGGTTCTGAAGGAGCTCGGCGGCGTGCAGAATGAGCTCGCCTACGAAAGGCTGATAGGTCTTGTAGATCTCACGCAGCTCATCAAAGTACTCTTCAATATTGCCCTGGCCGCCAAAGATGGTGTAGATGCCAGCAGCGCCATCCTCGGCGGCGCGGAACAGAGCCGACTCGTGCTCCTTAATGGGACGTCCCGCTGTTTGGCGGGCCTGGTAGTAGCTCTTGATCACAATAAGCTTCTTCTCGTCAATGCCGGGAAGAGATGCCACGAGGGCGTGGACTTCGTTGCCCTGCAGGTAGCCACGCTCGAACTCGACGAGAATGAGCTTGAGCACCTCCTCGTACGAGCCTTGATCGTCATCCTCGCCCTTCTCAACCTCGCTAGCAATAAAGCCGAGGTATCTGGCGAGGAGTTCGGCCACGGATGATGGCTCTTCGTCGAGCGCGAGCTCATCTGTGGCGGTGGGGAGGCTGGCAGAGAAGCGGTCCCTGAGCTGCTGTGCGTGGTAGTGGAGAGCGGTCGGCACGAGGAAAGAGGTCTCCAGCGAGCCGTGGGTGAGCGTGAGAGGTCGGAGGGAGGCGTTGGATCGGGGGGTTGAGACACCCGTCTGGGGGCCAGTGCCGGTACCGTACATGATGGGTAAATTATTGGGGGGTATCGAGAAGATATGCGTGGGTGAAGGGGAGCTATTCTCGTGGTCAGCCTAGCATATTCAAGGCAGCAGCACGCAAGTCAAGCTCCAACAGTCGATGTAGAGCGGAGCGTGGTCTCACCTTTCGAGTCTGACCCCGTGAACTCAGCGAAGAGCAGGAGACAGTGCTGGTGATTGCTCCGGTACGCTGCGATTGCGGCAGCAAGTTTTCTGGAATGGGGACCCTGAGCGCAGCTAGGCACACGTGGATATCGGGTCTTTGAGAAATGTATGGATTCTCCGGCGGCAGGGAGAGGATGTACGGCGCAAGAGGAATAGAAGGTATCTCGTCAAACCCCAGGAGGCAGCAGCGGTATCAAGACAGATGCTGTTTAATGAGGAGGAAGTAGGGGGGATTCAATGTCTGGGAGGAAGATGGAGGAGGCAGGCAGAATATGCGCGGCAGATGGGGGAGGGGTAAGGACGTGATGTGTTCAAGAATGTGTGTGGCCTGGACTACTAGTTCCTTGAGGGCGGTGGAGGAGGTGCGAGTGTGAAGGTCGGGATTCTGGAGCAATTGACTCTTAGCGAAGAATCCGACCAAGCTCCCTTTCCCTTGGGGCTGCACGGAATGGGTGGATGGATGGGTGGATGGATCGATGCTCTTTGGGCAGTTGTCTCGACAGCCTCTCCACTCATTGTCGGATTGACCAACCTAACGCAACAACGCAACGCCTCAATGGTCCTCACGGAGCCCTCAACAGCAAAAAAGTCTGAGCCGGTCGTTCGGAAGGGAAAGAAGTTGCAGGGGGGGTGGTCGAGGGGCTGGAGGGGCAGGCAGGGGGGTAGCTCTGGATTACTCTCGCCAAAATTTTAGTTCTGTTGGGGGAGGGCAGCACCAGAAGTCCCAGAAACCAGCTTCAGACAGGGCATATAGGCACCCGGTAGGCAGCCCCAGCGGTCGACCAGGTACCATGCCATGCTGGGGACGCCGCTCTTGTCCCCCCCCCCCCCACCTACCATGTTCGTTGTGGATGCGCGCCGCGGCTGCAACCCGAGTGATCCGCAGGGATGGACGGGTGTGGGAGAAGTACCGGTACATTGCATTGGCACTTATTCTCGCTTGACACAAGAAGTACCCTGCAACCTGTCAAGTGCCAGGCTGTCATGAAGAAAAAGTTCCATCAGTCAAAGTCGCGGGAACCTTCGGGCAAAACAAGGCAACGAAGCAAAGAGTTGACCTCAGGATGCGATCAGCCCCGGATCACTGCCTCTGCAGTGCAATACGACCAAGTACTCGACGTTTTCTGGCTACGACCTCATTGGCCCAGCCTGATTTCGGTACATTTGTCTACCCTACCTTATCTCTCACCCTCTCCCTGCTGTGCCGCCGAAGCTACCCTGGCCCCGACGACACATTATCCGGTAGGCGGTCAGGCAGCTCAGTGGCCACGGGAGGCTGCAACAGGGTTTCTGCCACTCATTTCCCGTGCCCCAAAGATCACCCAAGCCACCCCACGCTGTAAACTAAAGACCCTGAATTCCCCGTTCCGCGCGCTGCCGACGCAGGCCGCGGATTAGGGGGAGTTCAGCAGTAGGTGCCATCCTGAGTCAAGGGGGCAAGCCACGAGGCACAGCATCAAGAATGGAGCCGTTTCGCCATGCGTGAGATACTGGGAACTCTTGACGACGGAAGGGAGGCTGAATCAAGAATGGAGATATGGAGGGTGTTGAGCGAGGCCTTGGGCTCGAAAGGGTGAGTGAGATGGATGTGGTGGACGAGAGAAGGGAGCACTCGTTGCACCTTACAAAACGTTCCGAACGTTGGCCCCAGCGTGCAGGCAAATGTCCCAGCGGAAACACGCCGGACAGGGTATTGTGGCGACCCTGGTACCAGTACGAGCAGCTAGCCGGCAAAGCAGCGGGAGGCCAACAGCCAACGCTTGGCGGCGCATTACCACCGTCATCCCCAGTAAATGCCATCATGGCGCCACTTTCCCCTGCACCTCGATATTTTGCGGGCCAGGCCTTGGGCGGGAGCTCCCTCGGTCGTCGGAGAACTAGTGTCGCGAGCGCAAGGCCGAGACAGATAGAAGGTTCTTTCGGTATGCCGTGAGAGCCAATGATGTTGCATGGCTTTGGAGGACAGATAACAGGCTACGATGACGAACACCGTGTTATGTTGTGGAAGCGTGGTATCGCCGGCCGGTCGAGATCTGATTGTTGATGAGGCTCATGTCGATGCATAAGTTGGGACACAGGCTGCAGGGCCGTGACGAAAGGCCTCTCGTCCTCATCCCAATGGAAACTGGTGTGGAATCGCACATGGTGGGGTCAGTGAGGGGTCAGCTTGCCCCGTTCCCCTGATGTACCTTTTCCTTTTTGGGCTTAGCTGTGGCAGATGGTTGAGGAGTCTGCTCCATCTTGCAGCTTCCCACCAGCATGGACCCAAAGACACGTCGGGTCCCGGCCCAATCTTTTTTCTCCTAGGGGAACGCGTGTGGTGGGAAAGTGCTACCAGGGGAAGGAGGGGGGCCCAAGACTCTTAACCTGTCCAGGTGGGAAAGTACCTAGCGGCAGCTCTCGCTCTCGTCAATGGGAAGAAGCCTGGGCCTGTCTCACTGAACTGGCTTGTATTCTGTGAGGCGTGCCACCACAATCCATCCATCTCGGTTCAACAGTCGCTTGTTTTTTTCTGACTGATCCCTCCGCCTGAACCGTTGCCCTCCCCTCCTCCGCCGCCCCAAAGAAAGGAAAGCCAATTGCAGGAGACAATTCCCATCTCGAAGCCCCATCACCACCAACATCTACTCCCCCTCCTAGGCCTTGCTCTCCCGTGCCGTCTACTTCCCTTTGCCCGTCTCTCCCACGGACTTGACCCTCTCCAACTCCAACAACTCCCGCCTCCTAACCTTTCACTCACCCCAAGTCCTCGACCGGCCTAAACGCATCGACCTGCCACTCCTCCCCTCCCCTCAGGCTCGCTGGTCTCCTACTTTTTCTTAATACCCAACTCGACCACCCGGCACTGCAACGACCGGCTCAAACGCACAGAAAACCCGACGCAGCTAGATCCGGGCAGCTTGATTCTCTGGTTTACTCGCAGAGACTTGCTCCAAAGTTGACGACCCCAGATACCCTCTCCAACATCGGTTCCCCTCCCAGTTCCGAACAGTTGAGCTCCGAGCTCTCGTCAGCCCAACATGCGTCCCGAAGTCGAGCAAGAACTCTCCCACACTTTGCTCGTCGAGCTCCTTGCCTACCAGTTTGCTTCGCCCGTCAGGTGGATCGAGACGCAAGATGTTTTCCTCGCTGAGAAGACGGCGGAGCGCATTGTCGAGATTGGTCCTGCCGACACCCTTGGCGTGATGGCCAAGCGCACATTGGCCTCCAAATATGAAGCGTACGATGCTGCCAAGTCCGTCCAGCGCCAGATTCTTTGCTACAACAAGGACGCAAAGGAAATTTATTACGATGTCGACCCTGTCGAAGATGAGCCTGAGCCAGCGGCGGCAGCTGCCGCGCCCGCTGCTGGTGCCCCAGCTTCCTCCGCAGCCCCCGCCGCCGCTGCTGCCCCCGCCGCCGCGGCCGCTCCCAGCGCCGGCCCTGCAGCACAGGTTCCTGATGCGCCTGTCCAGGCCATTGACATCGTGCGAACTCTGATTGCTCAAAAGCTCAAGAAGCCCCTCACCGAGATCCCTCTTAGCAAAGCTATCAAGGATCTTGTTGGTGGTAAGTAAGCCCCGAGCCACAGAACTACAAACTGTGACCTAATTCGTATGGGCAGGCAAATCCACACTCCAAAACGAAATCCTCGGCGACCTGGGTAAGGAGTTTGGCTCGACCCCTGAAAAGCCTGAGGACACACCCCTTGATGAGCTTGGTGCCTCGATGCAGGCTACCTTCGACGGCCAGCTCGGCAAACAGACACAATCCCTTATCGCTCGCCTGATTTCTTCCAAGATGCCCGGTGGCTTCAACATCACAGCCGCTAGGAAGCATCTCGAGACGAGGTGGGGTCTCGCTTCGGGCAGGCAAGACGGCAGTCTTCTCCTGGCTCTTACGATGGAGCCCCCTGCCCGACTCGGCTCGGAAGGTGACGCCAAGGCCTTCTTGGATGATGTGGCTCAGAAGTACGCTTCAAATGCTGGCATCAGCCTGACAACGGCGGCGGCGGCGGGCCCCGCGGGCGGCGGTGGCGGTGGCATGATGATGGACCCCGCTGCCATCGATGCCCTCACCAAAGACCAACGTGCCATGTTCAAGCAACAGCTTGAGCTCCTCGCGAGGTACCTCAAGCTGGACCTTCGTGCCGGTGACAAGGCGGCTGTTACATCCCAGCAGTCGGAGAAGGTTCTTCAGGCACAGCTGGATCTCTGGACAGTCGAGCATGGCGACTTTTACGCCTCTGGCATCCTGCCCGTCTTCAGCCCCCTGAAGGCGCGTACGTACGACTCGTCCTGGAACTGGGCTCGTCAGGACGCCCTCAACATGTACTACGACGTCATTTTTGGTCGTCTCCAGGCTGTTGACCGTGAAATCGTCAGCCAGTGCATTCGCATCATGAACCGCGCCAACCCTACATTGATCGACTTCATGCAGTACCACATGGATAATTGCCCCACCGACCGTGGTGAGACCTACAAGCTATCCAAGCAGCTGGGTCTGCAGCTCATTGAGAATTGCAAGGACGTCCTCAACGCCTCGCCCGTGTACAAGGACGTCGCTGTACCGACTGGCCCTCGCACGACCGTCGACGCCAAAGGCAATCTGAAGTATGAAGAGGTCCAGCGTCCGAGCTGCCGCAAGCTGGAGCACTACGTCCAGCAGATGGCTGAGGGCGGCAAGATCTCCGAGTACGGCAACAGGACCAAGGTCCAGAACGATCTCAAGCGCATCTACAAGCTCATCCGTGAGCAGCACAAGATGTCCAAGACCTCGCAGCTCGAGATCAAGAGCCTCTACGGTGATGTTCTGCGCTCTCTCAGCATGAGCGAGAGTCAGATTATCCCCAAGGAGAACGGCAAGCCCAACGGTGTCAAGAAGGTCAGAACCAACGGTCCCGGCAAGGGCAAGGTTGAGACCATTCCCTTCCTGCACCTGAAGCGCAAGACTCTCCACGGCTGGGACTACAGCAAGAAGCTGACGGCATCGTACCTGACGTGCCTCGAGGAAGCTGCCAGAGACGGCGTCACCTACGCTGGCAAGTACGTCCTGATGACCGGCGCTGGCGCTGGCTCCATCGGAGCCGACGTTCTTCAGGGCCTCATCAGCGGTGGTGCCAAGGTCGTCGTAACCACCAGCCGCTTCTCGCGCGAAGTCACCGAGTACTATCAGTCCATGTACGCTCGCTACGGTTCCAAGGGTTCCCAGCTTGTTGTCGTTCCTTTCAACCAGGGCAGCAAGCAGGATGTCGAGGAGCTTGTTCAGTACATCTACGACACAAAGACTGGTCTCGGCTGGGATCTCGATTTCATCATCCCCTTCGCTGCTATTCCCGAGAACGGCCGCCAGATTGACAACATTGACTCCAAGTCTGAGCTGGCCCACCGTATCATGTTGACCAACCTCCTGCGTCTCCTTGGTTGTGTCAAGATCCAGAAAGCTGAGCGTGGATTCGAGACCCGCCCTGCCCAGGTCGTTCTTCCCATGTCTCCCAACCACGGTACCTTCGGTAACGATGGTCTGTACTCCGAGTCGAAGCTCGCACTCGAGACCCTGTTTAACAGGTGGCACTCCGAGGACTGGGGTCACTACCTCACCATTTGCGGCGCCGTCATTGGTTGGACTCGTGGCACTGGCCTCATGGGCGGCAACAACGTTGTTGCTGAGGGTGTTGAGGCCTTTGGCGTCCGCACCTTCTCTCAGCAGGAGATGGCGTTCAACCTCTTGGGTCTTCTGGCCCCTGCCATCGTCGATCTCTGCCAGTCCGAGCCTGTGTTTGCCGACCTGAACGGTGGTCTTCAGTTCATCCCCAACCTGAACGAAACCATGACCAGACTTCGCAAGGACATAATGGAGACGGGCGAGACCCGTCGCATCGTCGCCAAGGAGAACGCCATTGAGAACAAGGTCGTCAACGGACCCGATTCTGAACTCCTGTACAAGAAGAAGCTCATCGAGCCCCGGGCCAACATGAAGTTCGACTTCCCCCCCCTCCCCGACTGGGATGCTGAGATTGCTCCTCTCAACGACAAGCTCAAGGGTATGGTCGATCTTGAGAAGGTCGTCGTCGTCACCGGTTTTGCCGAGGTTGGTCCTTGGGGCAACTCCCGCACTCGTTGGGAGATGGAGGCTTATGGCGAGTTCTCTATCGAGGGCTGTGTTGAGATGGCTTGGATCATGGGTCTCATCAAGAACCACAACGGTCCCATTAAGGGCAAGCCATACTCTGGATGGGTTGATGCCAAGACCGGTGACCCCATTGAGGACAAGGACATCAAGCCCAAGTTCGAGAAGCACATTCTCGAGCACTCGGGTATCCGTCTCATCGAGCCTGAACTGTTTGATGGCTACGACCCCAACCAGAAGCAGCTTCTCCACGAGGTCGTCATTGAGGAGGACCTCGAGCCCTTCGAGGCATCCAAGGAGACTGCTGAGGAGTTCAAGCGCGAGCACGGAGACAAGGTGGAGATCTTTGAGATTCCCGAGTCTGGCGAATACATTGTGCGCATGAAGAAGGGCGCTGGCCTTTGGATTCCGAAGGCACTTCGTTTTGACCGCCTTGTTGCCGGCCAGATCCCCACAGGCTGGGACGCCAAGAAGTACGGTGTCCCGGAGGACATCATCGACCAGGTCGACCCCGTCACCCTCTTTGTCCTCGTCTCCGTCGCCGAGGCGCTTCTTTCGTCTGGTATTACCGATCCCTACGAATTTTACAAGTACGTCCACGTCTCCGAGGTGGGCAACTGCATTGGCTCCGGTATGGGAGGTGCTGGCGCGCTCCGTGGTATGCACCGCGATCGCTTCCTCGATAAGCCAGTCCAGAACGATATTCTCCAGGAATCATTCATCAACACCATGGCCGCTTGGGTCAATATGTTGCTCCTCTCCTCGTCGGGTCCCATCAAGACGCCTGTCGGTGCTTGCGCCACCTCCGTCGAGTCGGTCGACATTGGTTATGAAACCATCATGGAAGGCAAGGCCAAGATTGTCTTTGTCGGTGGTTTCGATGACTTCGGTGAGGAGGGCTCTTACGAGTTCGCCAACATGAAGGCCACCAGCAATGCTGTTGATGAGTTGGCTCACGGCCGTACGCCCAAGGAGATGTCCCGCCCCACTACCACCACCCGTAACGGCTTCATGGAGTCTCAGGGCAGCGGTGTCCAGATTCTCATGACTGCCAAGCTTGCCCTCGATATGGGTGTCCCTATTCACGGCATCGTTGCCCTCACCACGACTGCCAGTGACAAGATTGGCCGCTCCGTCCCCGCGCCTGGCCAGGGTATCCTGACGTCGGCCCGCGAGCATGCCAGCAAGTTCCCCTCGCCCCTTCTGGATATCAACTACCGTCGCCGCCAGATTGAACTTCGCAAGAAGCAGGTCAAGCAGTGGCAGGAGTCTGAGCTTGAGTACCTCTGGGAGGAGGTTGAGGCCATGAAGGCTCAGGGCCACGGCTTCGATGAGAAGGAGTACGCCCACGAGCGTGCGTTGCACATTGAGAAGGAGGCGCAGAGGCAGGAGAAGGAGGTCCTGCGCAGCCTGGGCAACAACTTTTGGAAGTCGGACCCTACCATTGCGCCTCTGCGCGGTGCCCTCGCTACATGGGGTCTCACGATCGACGACCTGGACGTCGCCTCGTTCCACGGTACCTCGACCAAGGCGAACGACAAGAACGAGTCATCTGTCATTTGCCAGCAGCTCAAGCACCTTGGCCGCAAGAAGGGCAACGCCGTGCTGGGTATTTTCCAGAAGTACCTCACTGGTCACCCCAAGGGTGCTGCCGGTGCCTGGATGATGAACGGTTGTTTGCAGGTCCTTAACTCGGGTCTCGTGCCCGGTAACCGCAACGCCGACAACGTCGACGCCGTCATGGAGCAGTTCGACATGATCGTCTACCCCAGCCGCAGCATCCAAACGGACGGCGTCAAGGCCTTCTCGGTCACGTCGTTCGGTTTCGGTCAGAAGGGCGCGCAGGCAATTGGTGTGCATCCCAAGTACCTCTACGCCGCGCTTGACGAGGAGACGTATGAGGCCTACAGCGCCAAGGTGGAGGCGCGTCAGAAGAAGGCATACCGCTTCTTCCATAACGGCATGATCAACAACACGCTGTTCGTGGCCAAGAGCAACGCTCCTTACGATGAGGAGCAGCTGGGCAAGGTCCTACTGAACCCCGACGCGCGCGTCTCGGTCGACAAGAAGACTTCGTCTCTGACGTACGCTCCCAACTTTATGAAGCAGTCGGAGAAGACGGTCAAGACGAGCGCGGCCAAGGCGACGCAGGACATGATGGAGACGCTGGCGAAGAAGACGGTCTCGAGCAACAGCAAGGTCGGCGTTGACGTCGAGGACATCTCGGCCATCAACATTGAAAACGAGACGTTTGTGACGAGGAACTTCACGGCGGGCGAGATTGCCTACTGCCAGAAGGCGCCCAGCCCTCAGAGCTCATTTGCGGGGCGATGGAGCGCCAAGGAGGCCGTGTTCAAGTCCCTCGGCGTCGCCAGCAAGGGCGCCGGCGCGGCGCTGAAGGACATCGAGATTTCCAAGAACGAGGATGGTGCTCCCGTGGTTAACGTACGTTCAATCTTGTTTATCCTGACAGAAGCCCCCTCCCCCCGCCCTTGGTGCATGATTACTGACTTTTTCTTTTCTCACAGCTCCATGGCGATGCCGCGGCAGCGGCCAAGAAGGCAGGTCTCAAAGAGATCAGCGTGTCCATCTCGCACTCGGACTCGCAGGCAATCGCAGTGGCAGTGGCCACGTTCTGAGCGAGCAGGTAGATGGTAATGAGAGCCCGCATGTAATTGTTTTTCCACGGGAGGTACGCAAATGGGCGGAGCATGGGACTCGAGTATCTGTCTTTGTTTTATTCGAGGCATGTTTTTTATTCTTCTCGACAGGTTATCTATAGAAGGAGAGGAACGGAGAGGGTGGGACGTTTTTGAGACTTGAGGCACGGGACGAGGGCACTTTGGGAGGAGTTCCCTCGGGTTGCTGTCGTCAAGTTTCGGAAAGCGAGTAGCACAGCACAGACAGGCAGACAGCTGGGCGCGGCTGCGGCGACTTGAAGGGATGAAGAGAAGTAAGAGAGAGATAAAGATGTAGACATGCGACTCTGAGCAATGTGACAGGTTACAGCTTAAATTGGGTGTGAATGCCTTCCTGCAAATCGTGAATGACGATGCGCCTCCAGCACGCGATGAAAGGGAGCCAACGGCAATGCTGGCCCTGCGTGGCTTCGTTGAAGCTCAAGACGGCTGTAAAAGGCTGAGCTCGTCCGTGGCCTCGGAGGAAGGGGGGCGTGATTGCAAGCGTTGAGGTTCAACGAGGAGAGGAAAGGGTGTGTGGGGGGGACCGGGCGGTCGAATATGCCCGTCTGACAGCCAGGGTGGGCTTGTCGCTGGGGCTGGCTTGCATTCATGCTAGGAGAATTAGGTGCCGAAGCTGTCTATTACGAGCATCATTTGCGCCTTGCAGACAGGTCGTGGTGAAGAGCAGCAGGCAGACCCTTGGACGTGGTGAGTGGAGGCAAGCTTTCTCGTGCTTTTGCTTTTTGACTTTGTCTTTCCTGGAGAGGGGGGGGGGGACGGGGCTTGGCAATCGAATGAGGCCATCACCAGATCACGTAGCTCGAAGTGCGGAAATCGCGGAACGCCCCAGGCGAACGGGGATCGTCTCAGGAGGTTTTACGTACCGAAAAGTCACAGTATAAAGGCGCCCATGCTGATCGGTCACCGTTTTCGAAGGGATGGATGCATGGGGGG